>NC_142391.1:6503814-6657692 GCF_059441095.1 Idiotropiscis lumnitzeri
AGCCAACAGCAAAAAAATCATATAAAAATATTAAAGCCAAGTTGGATGCAGAAAATTTGACAATTAATAAATTTATAAATATACAGCATATCTATATGAAAAAAAATATACAGCAGAAAATATCTCTTGTGCAATGGAAAGCAGGAACCGACTCATTTGCAAAACCGACCTGGCTACAGACGGCAGAGTAAAACAAAACAAACAACAAAGTGAACAATTTCAGGAGGATTTCTTTTTTTATTTTATTTTATTATTTTTTTTATAAACATTTCAGATTTTTGTATTATTTGGACAAAATCAATGAGATGCAACATTGTACCAAAAAAGCCACGTTACCGATATCATCCTTATCTTATTTCGACAGCAAATCAGTTGAGATCGATTCCCTGCTGGTATGAGCAAAACAGTACGGCTTCTTCTTAAAGACACAATTAATTGACTCAATTATTAACAAGTCATCAAATGAATCATTTTGGTCCACTTTTTTTTTTTATACAGCATAATATTTGAGATCAGAGCAACAAGAGTGCACTTCATGTTGCCTGATGCTCGTGATGATTGAATCCATTTCAAATGAATTTACATTCTTCTGGAACCTTTTGAAACCTTTTTTTTTTTTTTTTTACACTTGCAGAATCTATGAATGTTCTGAAGTGGTTTCTGGCCAGAGAAGGCTTAAAAGAGTCGCTCAACATTCCTCAGCCTACATCAAGTTCTTTTTTTTTCTGATACCTCAAACTATACCTGAGATTGATCAACCAAGCACTCATCATTGCCGCCAAAATTCTTTACGATCATTGTTCATCGTACGTGGTATGATGACTTACGAGCACCCCAAATTAGGAGTTTTTGAGTAACGACTGTCACTTGGTATATTTATTTTTTATTTGATTCACAAGCTAGCTTACGCTAGTACTTGAAACGATTCAGCTTTGCACACGTATATTGTACATAATGAGAAGGGTGACAAACAGCTCCGGTGGGCCAAAATTTAGATCCTGAAACTCCCGGAGGCATGCTGTTGTTATTGTGACTTGCGACTTGTTCCAGTGTGCAGTAATGAAGAGGTGTAACGAAAACTCATTTGAATCGGAAAATTGTTTTGGATTCGACCTTACTGAAGTGAATCCTTTGACTTTAAAATGTGCTATCCTTGAATCGCATCACACCTTACGTATCAGGTTGTTGATGATTTGTTGTTTGAATTTAATTTGAATAGTTACTGCCCTACTACGGTGGAGAGCTTTTACATGGTACATATTAAAAAAAAAACATGACAAAAGCTACCGCCATACAATATCAAATCGAATGGTTATCCCCAGCAAAAATTCTGTTTTTTCTTTTCTTTATTTGAGGGCGGGCTGGAACGGATTAATGGAATTTCAATTCATTTCAATGGAGATTGTCGATTTGATATACTGAACAAACTAAGCTTGTCAATCAAAGTGTCACTGTACATCCAAGGATACGTTTTAATTTGCCTTTGACCTGTGATCAACCCTTGGCTTGCTCGGTCATGACACAAAATCCTGTGCGTGTGTTGGTGTTGCTTATCCAGACACACACACACGCACGCATACACTCTGGCGGGAAATCGTCAGCCATTGCATGTTTGTGAGAACAGAGCGAGCGAGGACGGTTTGGAACATGATCAGCTCTATTACCCATGGGGTGGAGGTGTGTGTGTGTGTATGTGGGAATGGAGTGTGCGTGTGTGTGTGTGCATCAGTGACAACAAGCGTTCATTGTACAGAGCGAGAGAGAGACGGGGGCCTCTCCCATCATTACAGGAATTGAAAACATAGCCACCATAACTGAACATCTTGTAACCGTAACAAAGTGATGATGAAAGCCCATCAGGTGTTTGGCTTCTATGCCATTTTATGATGTGTTACCGTATTGTTGTTCTTATGACGTCAGCACACAAGACCCAGCTGCAGACATTTTGCGGCAACAAACCCAAGAGCTGGCCGCAATTTGGACCCTGGCGCTCTAAAGCAGAGATAATGCATTTCTTGAAGAATTCCACCAGTGGGGATGGGTAGACGGCGCAAACCGACTAATCGCCAGCCCCTGATTTTTATCATTTCAGTTGTCCCCTAATTGGTTTGCAGTCACGGGGGCAGAAGCGGGTTGTAATGAGCCGCAAATAGTGTTGACCACTCTTTTGACGTCAAAGGGAAACTTCAAAGCCATTGCGGGAAAGTGGAGCATTGTTTGGTTTTACAATTTTTTTTTGGTCTTTTAAATATCAGCAGTCAACAAGCAAAACACTGTAGACTCATTTTTAAAAATCGCAAAATATTTCATCTTAGTTTATTGCTATGAAAATCATGTTTTATGTATTCATTGGCGTAAGTTGCTTGGGAAAAAAATATCAAATGGGCTTGGTTTGCCTCTCTCGGGCCATTTTAGTTTTCATGAAGTCCACTGAGGGCCGTACTAAATTTGTGAAAAAATATGATCAAGGTTGCCCAACCCTGCTGTAAAAAAAAAAAAAAAATAACAACACTGCAGAGCTTAATAAATAAATAAATTGCAACCAAAAGAAAGTAGTAGCAAGTTAATAGTAAACTAGATTTTAAAAATTAAATGCTTGATGGGTTCTTGTTTGGAAGTAAAAGTTTTTAAAAAATTATAGAAATTTATTTAATCCACATTCCTCAACCTAGACAATGCAAAAAAATGTAAATAATATACAGCAACATTAAAAAAATAAACGCTGTATTTTAGAAAACAAGACATAAACAAATCCTAATATCCTGAATATTTTTAGAAAAAAAGATAAGGTTGAAAAAATATGTTACAACCTATATCTGAAATATTGCATTACATTTAGGAAAAGAAAATAGAAATACCCCCAGATTTAGGGAAAAAAACATTTTACCATTTTATACTTCTAATTTAGGAAAAAATATTTAGATTTTATTCAATAATATACTCCTAGATTAAGATAAAAATACTTAAATAGTCTTATAACCTAATAATTACACTATAGACAGAAATAAGTAGTCACTGTTATATAAATGCACAGATTTAAACCAAGCTGTTGTTTCTTAGACGTCATCTTGTGTGTAGGTGAGTGCGTGTGCGTGCGTCCTTTGTCCTCACTCCACTCAATTGAGACATTTTACACACACAGTCATACACCGCACGATTCTTAAAATGCATCCGCACTTTGTGACGTAATAGAATTTAACAAGCCCTCGTGTGTTACTCACAAAGCACAAATGTACCACAACATCTTATCAATGTGCACAACTTACGTGAACGCTTCACACATTCGGACATGAATCCATGTGTAAGAATAATTCCTTCCAATTAGTCCATTCGTCATTTAAATTATGTTACGTCACATTTACGTCTTGTAGTATGGAACGTTCACTTTGCAACCCAAACTAATAAGTTACATTTTTTACTTATAGTTTAAAAATAACAATTAAGAAAAACTCCATTCTACAAAGCAACAGGTTGGTTCGGTCCGTGAACGCCTCATCGCGGAGAACGCGTCATTGTACTTGCGAGACTCACCATCAGTAGAGGTCCGGGTTCAAACGAGCAAGTCTCAAAACTGACGTGATACAGTAATAAAGTCCAGCAACGATCAACGAGGTTATAAAAAGCGAGCCTTCGATTGAAATCGGGCGTCTTCTGGGCTCATTAAATCCCTTTCAAGGTGTGCCCAGAGGTGCGAGGGGGCTGCGAGCGGGTCAGCCGGCGCCGCTCCTCGACTGAAGGGAGGGATGGATGCGGGGTGGGATTGAAAAGGAGCGAACGAGGCGGTGCGCAGGAGGGACGTGTCCGGAATGAGCCAGCATCCGAAGCCCCGTGCACTTTTTATGGATCCGCCCAATTTCAACCTTCCTGCCCACCTCTCCTCCTCCTCGACGTCCTCCCTCTTCTTCCGTGCGCCCTCCCTCCGCCGTCCGCGACCCCCACCTCCTCCTTCATCTGTCTCAAACACCTTGAATAACCCGCCCCCCTCCCCCCGGGACCCCCACGCGCGCGCGCGCGCACACAATACCCCTTCTCAATAAGTGCGCAAGTTCTCGTGATATTAATGCTCCAAGACATCTCGTTTTGTATTCATGTGTCATGATCAACAAGATATTGTGTCATAAAAGTGAGCACGCGCCTCATTTTTTTGTAAATATTTTTTATTATCGTTATGGCTGAATAATGTCTTTTTGTCCATCTAACAGTCTGTCCATTTAATGACCAATCTTCCGATAATTCATCCATCCAACTGTCCATCTAACAATTTGCATCCATCCACCTTTCTGTCTTCCTTTCATTGATTCATCCATCCATTAATTCAACAAGCGGTCTGTCCCCTCAAACCAAGAACCTGTTGTCCACGAATTTCACCTTTCATCCATCAATCTCATTATCCAGCAGTGCATTTGACAATATTTACATCCAACCGTTAGCCATTCTGTCTGTCCATCCATGCATCCAAAAATCTCACTAGTCCTTTTGTCTGTCTATCTATTATGACAGTCAATATTTTCTTCTATGTATTCACCAATCATCCATCCATCATCCAGCCATCACTCTGTCCATTCTTTCAATGAACAATTTATCCATCTACATTACCGCCATCCTTTCATCCAACCATACAATATGTCATCCAAAAATCTCTTCATCTGTCAATTCAACAATAGGTACATTCATCCAGCCACACATCTATTTACCCAGTCAACAATTTCTTTCCTTCCATCCATTAATCCATCACCCATTAACCAATCATCCAATAATTCATCCATCCAACAATATGTCCATCGAACAAGCTACCATCCACCTTCTCATCTTCCATCCATCGATTCATCCACCCATAAATCAATGAACTGTCCAGTTGTCTGTCTGTCCATCCATCACAGTATCATCTAATCCCCTCCACTTATCTGTGGGTGACAGATATCGCTTCATCCAGCGGTTGATTCAACAATATGTGCGGTCCATCCGGCCATCCAACTATTAGTTATCTGTCCATTCATCCAATCTGTTGTTGTGTCTGTCTGTCCAGCTATCTATTTGTCCATCCAACAATCTGTCATCTATTCACCCCTTGAATCCTTTTGTCCATCCATCCACCCATCCATCCATCCATCCATCCATCCATCCATCATCTATTCAGCCATTCAACAATTTCTGTCCATCTATCTAGCCGTCTGTCCGTCCATCCACCAATCATCCAACGAACTGTCCATCCGTCCAAGCCATCCGTCAGTCACCCACCCTTCCAACCATTCATCTGTCCAACCAGCCAGTTCATCAATTTTCCTGACCGCCAAGAACAGTTTCATCATTCCGCTGAAATGAAAGCACCACGTTCACTCTTTAAATTGCGATCGTTTGACTCGTCCGTCCGTCAACCCATCCGTCCATCCGTTCCTTTTTTTTTTTTTTTTACGAATGCATTCTTGCAACCCTTCGCTTGCCGAATGTCCGCGTGAAGTCTCAATGCTCTGTGATTTACAAGATATTGTCGATTCGTCGGCCAGAGAAAGATACTTTCCCCATTCCCAATGTGAGGCGAACATGTGCCAAACTATAATAACAGAAGGATGATGTGTGAAAGTCGCAGATTATTTACAGCTGTTGGCTGCACTTGTCGGGTTTGAATAAGCACTCCTGAGCAGGGCCATGTTGACGGATGAGCCATTAAGGCTTGGAAGCGTTCTGGATGAAAACGGTATGAGCAGTACCCTCTGGCCTACTTTCATGTCATTATTCATTTTCATTGAATCATTTTGCATCTCAGTCAACCTGACAGGTGGGATTTTTTTTCCTTCTCATTTTGTCGATGAGCTGAACCCTCGTGCCATGCACATAATCGGGAGTGGTGTGAAGAAGTAAAGTACAAATACTTTCTTAGTGTCCTTAGGTAGCCTTAAATACAGTGATGCCATGAGACTTGAGTTTAATTTCTTCTGTGGCCGTACTCTTCCTAAAGACGCTTCAAATCATCTTTCCCCATTGAAATGAATGGAAAGGCAATTAATCCGTTCTAGCCCTTTCCAAAAAAAGCAAAATTGTTGTAACGTGTATTTTAATGAGGGAAAAATAACACATTGTAATATCGCACTTTATAATAACATGGTTGTTTTATCACACCGTGTCAGTTAACTGCTGCTTCTTCTGGTGGGGCCACTGGGAGGCAGTATAACACACACACACACAGATATACTCTTCATTGAGGCGCGAATATAAATCAGTCCTTGCCTCTCAGCAGTATTCCATCATTGGACAGCGGGGGCAAGTCCTGCCTACAACGCAACACACAAAAAGCATCACAACTCCCCGGAGCTTATCAGAACGAGTATTAGTTGTTCTACGCAGAGGATAAACAATTTATGACTGAGTATTGTTACATTGCCTCCGTTCACGATGCTGCTTAACCATTTGGTTTCAATGCATTGCTTTAAGGGTAAAAGCAATGTAACATGGATGCTAATTAGCATTAGCATTAAGGTAGCGTAGGCTTTCTTGATGCAGCTGTTTTAAATACACAAGGTGTGATTTTCTTTGTTGTATGTTTACTTTGACAGTAGACATGAATTGGGAGTCCAAGAAACAGCTTGAAGCTCATTTCGTGTTTTTTGTTATTTTGTTTTGCTAATTTTTGCTTTTACCTAAGGAGTTGAATCTGAACTTTTACGTTTACCACAATATTTCTTTAAACAAGTGTCTACTTCCGCTGAGGTAGTGTGAGTACCTTTGCCCAACACTTAAGGGATATTCTTTGTGACTCGGGGCATTTCACTTCAGGACACATGCCTTCTGCATGACGCCACATGGCAAAGATTATCCGACTTGGACGTTTTATGCCAAAACCATGTTCTTCCACGCTTATTTTTAGCGGTCCACACCTCGTTTTCGTTTTTCACTTTCAAGTCACGACTTGGGGAAATTGCAGCACCCCGACAGGCCTCAGAGTCCACTGCCCTCACTTTCAGATTCCCCTAACTCCCTCCGCCTTCTTTTCGTCTTTCGTCACGCTCCCTGCGTGATTTCATATTGAAAGCAGAATTAAAAGCAGATGAAAATTGTGAAAGAATCCAACATTTGCTCTGACCGATGTCAGAAATTAGAGACGTTGTAAACGTTTGGGACGAAATGTTTTGACTGAAGAGAAGGCAATTTAACACATCGCTGACATGTACGAGCAAACAATGACACATAATCAACTCTTGTTATTGTAACACAAAGCAGAGAGCGCCGCCGATGCTTTATGGGATGAATCAGATGTGACGTCACCGCAGAAGCGTCAAAGACAAGCATCGAGACAACTTTTCAGAGCAGCCCTGATAAGACGTCACATAAGCGATGGAGTTATTTGTTATGGCCTGATAAGTAAACGCTGGCATGTCGCAAGGGGAACTGCTGCAGCTTGCCCGCATCAAACAGGATACTGATGATAGTGTTATATTCTGATAAAAACAAACTTATTCAATAAAATGCTAATTTAATATCGATATACCCTATATTATACGGTACAAAGTATTTTGTATATTTTAACGACGATAAAGCAGGTAAAGTGAAATTGAAATACACCAGAGAATTAAATGAAACATTTGTGAAATCTTATAATCTTACATATCGTTATGTAATTCAGCGGATGGGGGGGGGGGGGGCAGTAGCACCATCATGTTTCAGCGATGAGATGAAATCTACAGTGACTTCTGAAAGTATTCGGCCCTCTTGAATTTTTTTTAATTTTGCCGCATTTCAGGCTTCAAACATAAACATTTTTAATTAGAATTTTTGTCTGAAGTAGGACACAAACATGAAGTGGATATTTGACACTTTTTTTAAAATGAAAAACTGAAGTTTCAAGTATTTTGGGGTATCAGTTATGCACATCTAGTCACTGACTTTTTTTTCCTCATTCTTCATTTAAAATCATCTCAGGAAGGGTACAAAGGGAGAATTTGTGAGCAGCAGTTTCAAATATTTCCACAAACAAGCAGCTCCAGACCATGATGCTGCTGCCAACCTATCTGACAGTCGAGATGGTGTGTTCAGGGTGATGTGCAGTGTTACTTTTAAGCTAAACATAACGTTTTGCATTTCCCCAAAAAGACCAGACTGAAGGGACCAGAGCTTCACGCTTGCCCGCTTGGCCGCCCCAGAGTGCACCTCACCAGAATATGATTTTTTTTTAAAAAATAAAAAAAAACAGATCCAGGAAGAGACCAGTATACCGCGCTCGCCTGGGCGCCTGTGAGTGCCCCTCGTTTAGTCACAAGTTTGTCCAAGGCTTGCTGGAACGAGCCTGAAAAAAAATAAATAAAAAATAATAATAATTAAAAAAAAAAAGTAATTTAATTTAATGTTATGAAATTTTATAAAATAAAATAAGATAAAATTTAATAAAATCAAATAAAATTTAATAAAGTGAAATAAAATGTAATAAAATAAAATAAAATGTAATAAAATAAAATAAAATGTAATAAAATAAAATAAAATTTGATAAAATAAAATAAAATGAAATGAAATAAAATAAAAACATACCATGGCTGTCAATGAACCAGAGCAACTGTCGGTTTTCTAGGATTCCGGTTCAAGTGTGTGTTGTGTTGCTTTGAATCGGCTGACTTCACGTCCACGTGTCACTCAACCCCTCTCAGAGCCACTCACCTGTAGCGCACCTCTTAATCAAAAGTGTATTGGAGCGATGCCACAACACACCTTTTTGTCCCTCCAAACTCAACACCCCCTCAGGACGGCTCACATTTCTACGAGTCTTCTTGCAATACGTCCTCTGCAACGTGTATGTTGTACTCAGGACAAGAGAGGAAGGGATAAAAAAAAAAAAATCACACAAGAAAAGTTTACGGACAGATCGGACAAACTATTTTAATCCCTGTAATGGAATTGGCATGTAAACTCATGAGGCTGGAAGTAAACAGAAGGGAAATGGAGAGGGATGGACGTGCTTTCCAGGGGAAAAGTTCTGTTGAAACTCACGGTTCATAACCCCCTCTTTCGCCTCTCCCTCCCAGAGCGAGCAGACCACAAGATACTTTAAAACCTTTTCCGGACCATCTCTTGTAAGCGCATTTCCCAGTTTGGATAAACACGGCAACCTTCTGGCCACAAAGAATATTTATGCTCAAACTTGAGGTTTTTGTTTTTAAAGTAACAGTAAGGAATAACATATTTTGCTCACGGGCTCCCACTGCTGTCGTGAATTTTAATACAACGTTGTAAATACAAAGTAATTAATGTAGGATATCATCTCGTTGTCGTTTCTGACTTGAATGCTCTTGTTGCTAACGAGCCATCCATTATTTTCAATTGCGCTTATCCTTTTCACGGTCACGGGGAACTTGAACCTATCCCGGCAGACTTCCGTTATCACGGTGACCAATAAAGCCATATTTTTTAAAACATTTTTTCTCTGCCCAAAAAAATCGCTTTCAGTGTCTTGGAATTTCGGTCAAACACAATTGCGACCAATAATAATTCTATTTGTATATATTTACTTTTACTTTATTTTTTTGTGCGTGTCTAAAACTAATTGGTGATTTCTACCTGAATTTCTTGGTGACAATGGTTGATAATTACAGGCAAGCTATTTGTTCATTTCTGCCAAGACATTTCTCAAGTTTTTTTTTTTACTAATTTGTAAAACCGTTCAGGAAAAATAATTCCGAATACCAGCCCCCAAAATATCTAAACAAGATATTTATTTCAGCCTCTATTTTCCCAAAATTATTTTAGAATTTCAGCCCCCATAAATTGGGCACATGAAAAAATAAGGGAACAGGAATAATTCATCATTTTGATGATATATTTTGTGTTTATTTTGTTCTCAAAGCCAAACTACCTCAGCTAAATGTGATTGGACTTCAGAAAAAAAAATCACAGGATTTTTTTTAAACAAAATAATTCAAGAAAAATATTTATCATTTCTGCCACAAACATTTTGGAGAAAAGATTCAGAATCCCAAAATATTTTTTTTCAAAAACAAATTAAATATTATCATTAAATAATTGCCCCCAAAACTAGTTCGTAGTCTGAGTCCTGCCCAAATTTTTTGAACTTCATTTGTGATATCTATAGATTTATAAAAATCTGAAAAAATATTTTTAACTTCAGAATTTCAGACCACTAAAAATTAGGAAGACTAATTCATAACGTAGGGAGAAAACATTTTTTTACCTCTATCTTGTGCAATTCATTGATCAAAAAGAAATATTTTCAAGATGAGGTTAAAATAAACAATTCTGATCATGTGTGTTTGTACATGTGCAAATACCATCTTATGACTTTTTATATTCCGTTGATAACTTTCACAACGAAGAGCAGCCTCTTCGAGCTGTCATTTCATGCGCCACCATGACTTGAGGAGGGTTGCGGGTGGGGCGGGGGTTATTGTGCAAGTGGGACCCATTAGAAGCAGCGAGTGTCATCGCCACTTGGCGGCTAAGAGTTTGCCAAGAGAGTGATGTTGCATTAATGTCTTTCCATGTGTTTTTTTTTTATGCTGTTGCAAACCTGCCCCTCTGCCAGATATTATCAACAGGCGCTGGTCAAGTGAGTGGGCGGTGAGGTCGTGCTGGTGCTGGTGGTGGTGGTAGTTTTGTGAGGATCCTTTTTTTAGGTCTTTTTCTGGTTTCAACACTGTCCAGATGCAGCCTGAGTGGGCCGAAGGGTGGGACTTTAGCAGTGGGGGATACTTTGTCAATGGATTAAAAAGCTTTTTTATCACCATGTGGATTGGCACTTGAAGATAATGGCTTCATTTGAGTGAGTTTGGGGGGGGGGGGTTTGTTGGCTCGAATGCCATCACCAAACTGTTGTAGCCATATTGTATTCTTTTTGATGCTAGTACGGTCGTTAGCTAACGTCATAGCATGTTTCGAGTAATTCATATTCTCGCCCAATAATTTCTGCCCCCCAAAAAAATCAAGAAAAATATTTCGGAATGGCAGTCAAAACGAAATTAGGGAATAGGGCTTCAAAATAACAACAGTTTTTTAGTAGTCAACTTTAATATGACAGTCGAGTCAAAGTCAATTTTCTCAATAACGCAAGTGTATCTGCAATTAAATCCTCAAAAAAGCAAGAATATATTTTAGATTTTCGAACGGTCATTAATTACGACTTCCAGGTGTGTTGCACATAGCGCTGCCCCCACATGAGTGAGAATCCAATCTCAAAACGTGTACATCACCTTCAGCGTAAGGCCAGCGAGAAGGCTCACTGTAACCAACTCGTGATCTGATTGGCTATCGCAACTGTCTATCAACTCTGAAAGCTTATTGGCTTTGACAGAATACACGCCTGCATGATTGTATCTGAAGGCCTCGGACGAATAGTGCGTGCTACAGGTATCGTAAAATCTGCCTGGCAACACGAGCTAGCTGAATTCTGATTGGATAAAAACTCTCACCTAAAAATACAACACTAGGATATAATATGACATCAATGTGAAGAATATGATGATGATTTCTTGATTATTTTAGGCCGGCAGAGAAGGATTTTTTGATTAGGCAAATGAAACCAGATTGTATTTTCAATAGTATCAGTTTACTTTGTAGCAATCAGTAAATAAGTATCTACTCTTGGAACGCTCCGTTTTCATCTGCAAAATCGATTGTACCCAGTCCATGTCTTGTTCTGAAATCAGCAAAAGAACTGGAGACAATAACTACAATTACGACAGTCTAGATCTCAGAACGCATCATGCTTATAATATCTGAAAACTGCGCTCAATCGTCATCAAAATTTAAGTCAACTTTTCTACTTATGCCCACTTAGGCCAAAAATCCTCAGCGTCTGATTTTGATCCACTGCAGTACACCCTTGACTGGACAGTCGCAGGACATCTACAGACAAACAAGTTTTCACACTCACATCTATCGATAATTCAGGTCTTCAATTAACCGGACATGAATTGTGTTGTGAATGTGGGTGGGAGTCGGAATACACAAAGAAAACACACAAACTGGATAAATGGCTGAATCATGGGACCACTTGACAACCTTAACTAACCCTGGAATAGAAAGACGTAAAAAAGCCTTGACTCAGTAAATCCACAACTGCAAAGTGATACATCAACACAACATTTTTACACGGCAGTCAGAACATCGATTATAATTCTGAACACACCACTCGTGTATAACATTTCAATTGCCCCCCGGAGCTGTTGCGGCATTTAGTGGATTATCAACGCCACTCTTAAACACTCTCCGAGTGTCGACAGTACTGTATTTTTTTTCAACCGTGACATTTAATACGGTGAGTAAATCACTCCAGAGACCTGTTATTTTGCCAAGAATGCAATTACATACTTTCAAATAAAAACTTGAAAGGGTCCAACAAGTTTTAAAACGCAGTGTGCGCTCGCGGGACGGCGGGCCAGGAATTCCAAGCAGTTGGAATATGCTAACATCCCTTGTGTGGGCAAAGGGGGAGTGAGGAGGGGGAGTGTGTTTGAAAGGAGACTAAGCTAAAATGCCTGGTGACGGCCTATAACTTTTGAAGTTAGCAGGGAGTCTCTCCATATTAGCTTGGAGGGAAGTGAAGGTAACGTGGAGGCAAGCGAATGAGGTTAATGCCACAGGGGTTCTCCATGTTAGCAAACAGCCTAGCATAATCAACGCGCTTTGTACGACAAAGGTTGCTAAAGTTAGCATGCAGCAGGCGTACCCTGTTAGCACTGGCTCTGATGAAAGTAGCTCTCAAAGTTAGCAAACGCAAACATGTGGCTAGTGGAGTTAGTGTTCATATTTAAGACATGAGGCTAGTAAAGTTAGCACAGTTTGGCAAAGTTAGTCGCCACGCAGGATTGCCATGTTAGCACGGACACAAATGGCGTTTGACTATATTCTTGTCAAGCTAGCATATAAGTAAACCTTGTTAGCATGGAGGCTAGTAAAGTTAATGCGCAGCACATGAGCAGAGTGGCTAGCGAAGCACGTTGGCTAGCAAAATTAGCCGTCAGGCTCAACATGTGAGTACGTATTCTAATAAAGTTAGAACAGAGGTTATCAGTGTTAGCATGTAGGTTCACCATGTTAGCACACAGGCTAGCGAAGTATCTAAACAACTGGATGCAATCTGGAGAATCTTGACATAAAGCATAAGCTTCATCCTTTATTCTAAATTCTGTGCGTCTGCTCAGTACAATCTCCTCTTCCTCACCAGAAATAAACTAGGAGGACAACAAGGTGTAAAAGCAATTACTCACTCCTGACGTAATACTTCAAGGCGCATTCTGGGATTTCATTCCCCGCGGGCCGTTTCCTGGGGTTTTGGCAGCGGACGCCTGATTAGCTCACCCTTCAGAGATCCAGGAATGCTGTCACCCAGGTTTTAGGGATTGTTCGCAGCTTTGACGTGTCGCTCTGCTTTACGCATGGAAAAATGCTTAAGTAGTTTGTGCCGCCGGGTTCCACCCTGGACGGAATCATGACAAATGGAGCACTTTGAAGAGCAGAACCAGCAGGCGAGGGGCATGAAATTGCCCTCGTCGGAACGGTTGGCGTTGACGCCACGGTCAGAGTAACCTGGCGAAGCTGAGAAGTTCACAGGCCTGTTGTGATACTACATTTCAAAGACGGACACAAAGAGTACTTAATCATTTTTGTGGAGCTACCTAACTACAATAATAACGGAGAAAGGCAAACTTTTTGATTGGTGGGCCACAATGGGTTCTAAAATTTGACAGAGGGGCCGGACCAGGACCAGATGGATGGAGTGTTTTGGTACCCTCACCTCATCGGAGAAAAAAAATACATATAATTTCAAATGAAAGGGAACAATAGCATTCCAACAAAATATATGTATTTGACACGCCACAGTATTTAGAAAATAAAACATGAACAAGTTTTATTCATTTAATTGTTTTCAAGTTCAGCGGGCCGGATTAAAACGTTTAACGGGCCACATGTGGCCCCTGGGCCGTAGTTTGCCCACACCTGCTTTAGCTGATTTTGGCTAACTATTGGGATGCTTGGAAAAAACGCTGAGTCATGATACCTGTACTCCCAAATTCATCCATTGTGCAAAATGTCGGGCAGCTGGGGGAACGGGTGCGGTGGAGGGTGACGGGGGGTTTGGTCGGTTTGGGTCGGAGGTAAGGGGGGAGGAGGGGGGGGGGGGGCGGATTGGACTGGAAACAGATCTGGCTAACTGGAGCCACATTTCTCCCTGCTTGCCGGTGCGACCCCGAGGGGATCCAGTTGTGACATGACACAAATTTTCCGCTAACAGCGAAACGAATAAATAAGCAAACAATTCCGAAAAAAGGGCTTTAATGCTGATTGTGTGTTTTCCTGCTCACAAGCAAAAACTCTCAGCTTCTGGCCGGATTAAGCGGGGCAAATGGTACCACTAACAATGGATATTCCTCTCCGACAAACGTGTAAAAAATAAGCCGAAGTGATCGTTAGTGTGTTTATTCAGGATCTGGTGTTATTTAATCATTTTGGGAGAAAATTACTCACTTGTTTGTGTTAACATATTGAATGTACATCTTGCCCATGTCAAAAATCACAAGATAAACATTTACTTCTTTATTGTTGTACTTTTGCTTTTGCTCACTTTTAATTGTTTCTGTGGGGAATGTTTAGTTTATCCGGGAGAGCAAAATATGGTTTTGTGGTTTATTTATTTATTTTTCTTGGTGTAACCCAAATTTTCCATCCAGAGGAGGCCCTCCGAGACACCTCCACTTCACCATGGCGACGGTTCAAACATGCCGTCGGTTGGCATTGGGTCAAGCTGCCAAAATCTGTTTCCCCGCTCTGCCTGTTTCCCCTCAAGTACCTTGTGCCACACCCACAAGGATCCTTATGATCAGCGGGGGAATCGGAGCAGAGAAGAACAGGGAAACCAGAGCAACCCACCGGTTTATCCTCATTTCCATCTGTCTTTGTGAGCAGCTGTGTTTAGAAATTGTAAAAAGAGAATTGAGTGCATTTTATGCGCATAGATAAATTTACAGTGTTAACATTGCCTCCACCAACAAAACATTTCTGGAATTCAGGCCAGATTTCTCTCCAAGCACTCCATGGAACGCCGCTCAGGAGGTCCCAAATATTATCAAATATTCTCCACTTAGCAAGCTATAAAATTTCCCAGTATGAAAATGTTTTCTTTACGTTTAAAGTAGTGCTGTCAAGTGATTAATTTTTTGTAACTAATTAATCACCAAAACAAAATCCATGATTAATTGTGATGAATCACATTTTATAAGTACTATTTTTTGTGAAGCTTGTAACAGATATTTACTTGAATAATATCTTGGAATTAATACAAAATCACCAAAAATGAAGTTTATTTCATTCAAAGACTGTTCGAATAGCTTTCTTTGATTCTTGGTCTAAACGGAGACATCTTGACAGCCCTTTTTCTTGGAAATATTTCTCAAAATTGCCTCCAAGCAGCACCCTCCAGCAGTTTTGTCTTGCAAGGCCCAGTGGTAACCTGGGCAAAGTGTTTTGTTCTGAGATGATGTGCTAAAGATGTACACCTCGTACTCTACAATATTTGGGAAGTATGCAACTTATTTTTGAAGTAAATCAAACCGAGTTGACTGAGTTAAAATATTTGCAATTTGACTGAGTACATTTTTTTTTAGATTAATCTCCAGAGTTAACGCTTTAATATTGACAGCCCAAATTTGAAGGTGTGGTTTAGATTTTGTGGTTGCATGTTAGGATTAGTGGTTATGATTTGGGATTATTTGAGATGGGTTAGGATGAAGGAACTGGATTGTGATTAGTATCAAGAGGGTTTTGGTATTAAGTTTAAATTTACAAGTTTTCATTATGGTTAGTGTAATGGTTAGGTGAATATATTCAGATTATAGTGAGCATCTCGGGTTATTAAACTAATTTGACACTTTTTGGTCGCCCCGTTTCAAGCCACGGTGGACAAAAATCAATGGTCATAAAACTAAACGGTGGGCCGGGATGATCAAGCGTGACGGGATATGATGCTCACTGAGATGTTGAAATTGTTAAGAATTTCACAGTGCTGATGAGAAACCGAGTAATCCGTAGTAAATGTAGTTGCACACAAGTAATGTGACTAAGCGAAACAAAATTTGGCGGCAGGACATATTAGATTTTTTATTTTTTCGTGAATGGGGTTTATGCGTAACAGAAATCCCACTAACGTGAAAATTTAAAAAAACAACATTTTGCTGATCCCTCATTCATCGTTCCGTCATTGACGAACCAAATTGTAATCATCATTTAGTCCGTTAGAAGTCCGATGGCCCAAAAAACGAAAGTTAAAAAAAAGGATGGTTACGCTGACGGATGAAACCCCCCTTCTGTCATTCATCAGTCTTTCATTTTTCAAAATTGCTCCGTCAGTCCTCAAACGTCAGCAAACTGGCCGTCTGTCTGTGACGGAGTCTGATGGAAGGCCTACCTCAGCTGTTAACGCTGCTCAGGTTAGGTTTTGGGCACAGTTGTCAAACTCCGGTCACTGAGAACCACTATTCTGCATGTTTTAGATGTTTCCCTCCTCCAACACACCTGATCAAAACGATCAGCTCACCAACAAGCTCTGCAGGCGCCCGATAACAATCCAACTGAAATCTCATCTGATAGTTCCGATGGCGATGGCTGACTAAAAGGACAACAAACACAAACACGTACAGAAGCTGCCTGACCCCTTCCACAGAACAAACATGACATCAGCCGGCAGCCATTTGGCTGTTTACGCACTTTATTTTCGGGGCTCCATTATGCTTGACTCTGCGGTGCTTTTAAGCCGCTCGGGAGGAAGAGCGCAGCGCAGAGCAGCCGTTGTTAATATTGGCTGCATCTGCTGAAAACCAAATAACAGCGGGTGGTCACCTTTCATCGTAGAATGACGGGAATCGGGGGCAGGGACGGTTGGGTTTAGGAGAGGTGGGGGTTGTAAGGTGAAACCGTTCAATGTATGCACGTCCGTGACATCATCGCCTAAATTCGACCGTGTGTCCGTATACCATTAGTGTGAGAAAACCATTGGGAAGATCGTTAATGTGACTTACTAGGAATGTCGGGTTTATGGACCCTACTGGTGGATGAGACAAGTTGAGCCATGTATTGACAATACCTTAATAATAACTTTGGGACTGATATAGATGGCAGTGGCGGGCCGTGCATTTCTATTGGACGACCTAGCTTCTCTTGAAAGGTCCGTTTTGAAAATGGCCTCGCAAGTGTTTCTGCAATTAAATCCACTCTTTTCCCTCCTTTGGCCATTGTGGTCAAGAATATAGTTCTGATTTTCGAACGGTCGCCAGTTACGACTTCCGAGTGTGTTGATTCCGCATAGCGCTGCCCCCTCACAAGTGAGTATCCAATCACAAGTTTTTCACTTTCAGCGTAAGGCCAGCGAGAGGTCTCACTGTCATCAACTCGTGATTTGATTGGCTATTGCGACTGTCTAAAAGCCCCCTTGAGATACAAAACAGACTCCCGCACGATTGTATCTGAAGACCTCGGATGAATAGTGCGTGCTACTAGTATCATGAAATCTGCCCGGCAACACAAGATATCTGAATTTTGATTGGATAAAAACTAACCTAAAAATTCAACACTATGACTTAATATGACATCAACGTGAAGAATATGATCACGATTTCTTCGTTATGTTAGACCAGCAGAGAAGGCCTTGACCGCCCGCCACTGATAGATCGGTACTAGTGTGATGAAATTGAATGAATAGAATCCTCAGAACATCGTAAGTAGTAGCAGGCAATGCTTTTGCTTGGGTGCCATGCATCTTTATGTTATTTGAAGTGATTGCGATTTATCATATTTCATCATGTGTTGATAGACTTGATGGATGTTTGGAATGAACTAAAATCTGAGGCAAAACTCCATTTCTGTGAAAATAAATATCCAGATGTAATCATATAAATCAAGATATAAATCTGTCTGGTGTTACTGCAGTCATAAAATTTTAACTCACTCTCCTGCAAAATGATGAAAATGCAGTTAGCCCGCTCTAGTTCTCGGTGGGAAATTATTATCTGCGGTATGTGTTTACTTGCTATCAGATCAGTGTGAACAAAACATCGGGGGGAACAACAACGGACATGTTGATCACGCCGAGATACTCCAGTTGTATCAGATTGTGACACCACTGCACACACCAACAACCACAGACACACACACACACACACACCCACACACACGCACACCCCCACGCACGACTACCTCCACCCTACCCACACTCTATTTCAGTCTGGTCAGTACCCATCCAGACACCACATGCACCACCACATACGGGGCACTGTGTCTGGGCTCTGATGGAGCGGAGGTGGCCGGGACGCGGTCAACCAGATCTGTGGTTCTCACACTGGGGTCTGCGGGCCAGAGCTTGACGATCATTTTGTCACACAATACAGAATACTCTTCCTCAAGTAACTCTTTTGCAGACTCGTTTTTACTTTTACTTGAGTCAAATTATTCGGTTGTAACAGTACTCTTATACAATAGAATACAATACAACTTTATTTATTTGGCGCATTTCACAGCAGCTGGAGCTGTAACAAAGCGCTTTCCATATCTAATGTAAATTAGCAGGTAATTATAACACAAATTAAAAAAATATAACAAAACAAAACAAATAAAATAAAAATAAAAATTTAAAACAAAAATTTAAATAAATAATTAAATAAATAAATAGATAAAAATAAGGGACAAGGCAGAGTTTTAGAACACTTCTCGGACTCTTGCCTGAGTTAAGTTCCTTAAGGGCATGAATATTAACTGGGGGGGGGAAATCACATTTAGGGGCGTGCATGTTAGTTTAATTGACAAAACCCATGGGATAGAGGATGAGAAGATTGGGGGGTGGTCAGCGGGTGTGTTGGTGGTGGTGGTGGGGGCGGGAAGTGGGGGGGGCGTTTTGTAGTGCTATCTCGCAGCTGTTCCACTCGGGACGGCGAGGTCTCTCGGCATAAATTTCACTGATATCACCTCCATCAGAGGCCCATAAACCTGATTTATTATAAATAGAACTCTCGTGTGTTTACGGCACACATTCTTGAGCCGGCAACATCTTTCAAAGTGAGCATTTGCAGGTGCTCTGGCTCGGCCTCCGTGGGGCAGGAAGAACAAGGAAGGAGAGGGGGGGGGCAATGGAAGAAAAGGGCAGGCTAAACGATGAAGGTGATGAGCTTGGGAAAACATGCCAGCTATTAGGACAAGGTTCTTACTGAGTATCTAAGTATTTACCGAAGTTTATAAATGTAATCATTCTTGAAGGAGGGTTCGGGTTAGATATGCAGGTGGTTTTCTCGTTAGGAACGCTACAGATGCAACATTCTTTCTAAGTGGGTAAGGCTAAAGGTTTCAGGTTAGGGTGTAATTAAGGGTTCGGTTTAGGGGTTAGAGTTAGGTTCGAGTTGGTTTTAGGTTTAGGGATTGCGATACCAGTCTTAGTCTCTACAAACAGTTTGTTTGGGCTAAGGGGGAGGTTGGTACAATGGAATCCTTGTCTTACAAAGAAAAAAAAACACGTTTGAAATCCCACAAACGCATGTAAAAAATTGTGTTATGGTCTGTTTAAACCAGGCGTGGGCAAACTAGGGCCCGAGGGCCACATGCGGCACGTTATACGTTTTAATCCGGCCCGCCGAACTTGAAAAAATAGGTCTCAAACTCTGGTCCTCGAGGGAGTTTTAAATGTTTCGCTCCTCCAACACACCTGATTCAAATGATCAGGATCGTTGCCAGGCTTCTGCTTCTTGCTCAATCGAAAAATCGAAAACCTGCATTATACCGACTCTTAAAAAACGGACTACAAGACCTATGCTCTAGAGCAGGCGTGGGCAAACTACGGCCCGAGGGCCACATGCGGCCCGTTAAGCATTTTAATCCGGCCCGCCAAACTTGAAAAAAATTTAATTAATAAACCTTGTTCATGTTTTATTCTCTAAATACTGTGGTGTGTCAAATACATTTTGTAATGCTTTTGTTCATTTTCATTTAAAGTTAAATGTATTTTTTTTCTCCAATGAGGTGAGGTAACCAAAACACTCCATGCATCTGCTCCTGGTCCGGCCCCTCTGTCAAATTTTAGAACCCATTGTGGCCCGCCAATCAAAAAATTGGTTTAAACAAAGGTTGAACTTTTCGGCCTTTTTTCCAGAAGGTATGTTAGTCATAAATTCATCTGGAACAAGGGCCTTAATCAAGGGAAGTGGATGGTGCCGAATTGAAGGCACAACCTTCCGTTTTTTGCTAGAAAGCAAAGAAATAAAAAATCAGTCGGGAAATTTTACTAGAACATCTGAACTTTATTTGGGATTAACCAGGGGAATTGTAAATGGTGGCAGCTGTATGTATAACAACACACCAAAACTTGGCATCCATACACAATTTTGCTAATTCTTACTAAAGTAAGCTCGGTATTTAGCTAGCTGTCTATTGTTCCAGCTTGCGAGCTGAGCACACACCAAAGTATACTGAAGCCAGAAATCTATTTTCAAACAGAAATAACTAGATTTTCCAATTCTACAACCTCAGAGGTTTTGGCTCAACAATGAAATGGTTTTCTATTAGTAGTGCTGTTCTTTCTGTTTATTTATTTGGCAACATTGGACTTTTTGTGGCTTTTCATTGATAAACACATTAAACGGCTTGACAAACCGCACATTTGCTTTTTTTTAGCTTTTCCCTCTGAAGTATTTCAGGAAATAAATGGTGATGGATTTCCAAACCATCTCTAAACACTTGACAGTGGAAGTGGCAGCTTTGTGAAATAGTAGCATGAAAGCTTGCTAAATTCCCCTCTCAAAGAGCTAAGTCGAAAATGTGGTTTGTGGTTAGCGAGCGTATTGATCGGCATTGACCTTTCTTTGTCGCCATGTAAAAAAATAAATCTTTAACCGTAGTGTTGCGCAATTGTTCCAGAAGCACCTGCTATGACATGCATTGTGGCTTGGATTGGTATTTATTTACAAGGGATACCACACACACACACACACACACACACAGACGCGCGCACGCGCGCACTCACGCACACACGCAGACCATCATGTAAACAAATACCCCAAATCGTCCACAATCTGGCTTGTGTTTGCTTTCTGGCTTTTTTTTCTTTCGCAGGGTGGAAATATTTAGCTCTGATGAAACCTGCATCTGGACGACCACAACCCCTCAAATCAAATAAACCAGGGAGCTCTATTCTTTTCTCTCTTTTCCCACTCCCTCTTCCATAAAACCCATCAAGAGGAATGCTGGTAATCCATGTCAACTCCTCCATCATGTCTCTCATTACCAGCCATATTGTTCCCATTAGGCCTCAATATCCTCAGCTCCTATCAAGGGAACGGAACAAAAAGTTCAGCCTTTAGGGGCACAATGCCTTGTCACTGGGGCTAGTATTCTGAAACTACTTAGCTAAACTTTTGAAAATGTACAAAGCGCAGTTAAAAAAAAACGTCCCTATGGGGCACATGGTTGTAGACGGACTCATACTGTACCCTTGTTTCCGGTCGTTTTGTAGCCTGGAAAATACTTTGGTCATACCCTACAAACTGAATATTTACCATAAATCACCCTTTCACACTCGTCCGTACTGTGTTTCCAACGTTCTCATTTTAGCGCAAATGAGGATGGGAAAAGATATCTTCTTTCCCACGAATGCTCACGACGGACAAGCGCCCAGTTCTACCATTGCAAATTTGAGCAAACTTCCAAAAGGAAGATAATTTCACCCATGTGCAAAGTTGCGCTGAAGTTGCGCTTAGAATGAAAATTGGACCCTTAGAGCAGGTGTGGCCAAACTACGGCCCGGGGGCCACATGTGGCCCGTTAAACGTTTTAATCCGGCCCGCCAAACTTGAACAAGGTTTATTCATTTAATTTTTTTCAAGTTCGGTGGGCCGGATGAAAACGTTTAACGGGCCGCATGTGGCCCCCGGGCCGTAGTTTGCCCACGCCTGGTCGAGAGCTTAGGTCTCGAACTTCAGTTTTCGAGAGTCGGTATCATGCGGGTTTTCCATTTTTTTGATTGATTCAAATGATCAGCTCATCAGCAAGAAGCAGAAGCCTGGCAACAATCATGATCATTTGAATCAGGTGTGTTGGAGGAGCGAAACGTCTAAAACTCCCTCGAGGACCAGAGTCTGAGACCTATGGGCTAGAGATTGTACCTTGACAGTCAGAAGTAGACCGCAACTAAGTTTAAAAAAGGGACAAACCATTTTACCAAATTTTCTCAGAATGGGTCAAGAACAATGGGTGGGCAAACTACGGCCCGGGGGCCACATGCGGCCCATTAAACGTTTTAATCCGGCCCGCCGAACTTGAAAAAAAAATTTAATGAATAAACCTTGTTATGGCCTTTTGAAGCACGGAACAACTGCACTGAACCAGTTTGCTGAACATCTTCGCCATGGCACTTTCCATTGAGGATACGGGCTTCTTTTTAAAGGTGGACGCCTCAGAGACTTGCATCTGGAGCGTGGATGTCAACAGTGACCTAAACAACATATGGGACACCTTCAGCTGCAACTGACGTTTACAATAGAATGACATCAACGTTGTATGTGACAGATTGCCATAACAACGAGCATGGCCAATGTGCTGCTGAGTCTTAAAATAAGATATGACAGCCTCCACATTTTGCCTTTTTGTCGACAAAAACGAGATTAAAATCTTTTTGAGTTTTCGTCAAATAAATTTACGAAAACGAGACTAAAACATTTTTTTTGCGTTTTCGTCGACTAAAACTAGACTAAAACTATCACGAATAGGAATGACTGAACGTGACGAAAACGAATTAGCATTTTTGTCCAAAAGACTAAGACTAAATCTAAACTACCCGCCAAAAACACACAAACTTACTTGAACCTTTTTAGCTCGCATACATTTCCAGAGTATAGGATTTGTCCATATTGGCTAGTCCTAACAATCCGACAAACTGATGAAGCCTGCTCAGATGAGGGACCAATCATGTTCCGAGACAACCAAAACACTCCCGTTAATTCAATCTCCTGAGAAGAAAATGACATGGATCAATGACATCATTCACAGGCTTGTCCATATGGCGTACATGCCATCCTCCCTCAATGTTATCACCACTACTTGGCACTGACGAATCCATTTTGAAACATTTCCATTGCAGAAGTTCACAAACTCTCCGACACATATTGAACCATCCACAAAAATCCACTATTAAGATGTAAAAAGTAGACTTCATCAATATTTGCTGTCCACAGAGACACACACACACACACACAGATATGGGTTTGGCCACCAAAATTCTTGGTCAAGGTTAAGGAAATATCGAGATAATTGCAGGGCTGGACGGGACGTGAACTTTGCTGCCACATGAACGTGAGTCGGCTTAGCATGTGCAACGGCCCTGACCTCCTCAACCACTTCAATCCGTCGACTTCAAGCCGCCGCCTGCCTTTCGCATCGGAACTTTGAACAACAGGGAGTTTCATGGTGTGGTTATGGGAAAATCTCCAGATAGTCCTCTGATGTGGAGGCTGTCATATCTTATTTTAAGACTCAGCAGCACATTGGCCATGCTCGTTGTTATGGCAATCTGTCACATACAACGTTGATGTCATTCTATTGTAAACGTCAGTACGATACAAGTCTCTGAGGCGTCCACCTTTGAAAAGAAGCCCGTATCCTCAATGAAAAGTGCCATGGCGAAGATGTTCAGCAAACTGGTTCAGTGCAGTTGTTCCGTGCTTCAGAAGGCTATAACAAGGTTTATTCATTTAAAAATTTTTTTCCAAGTTCGGCGGGCCGGATTAAAACGTTTAATGGGCCGCATGTGGCCCCCGGGCCGTAGTTTGCCCACCCATTGTTCTTAACCCATTGGGAGAAAATTTGGGAAAATGGTTTGCCCCTTTTTTAAAGTTAATCGCGGTCCACTTCTGAGTGTCAAGGTACAATCTCTAGCCCATAGGTCCTCGAGGGAGTTTGAGATGTTTTGCTCCTCCAACACACATGATTCAAATGGTCAGGATCGTTACCAGGCTTCTGCTTCTTGCTGATGAGCGGATCATTTGAATCAATCGAAAAATCGAAAACCTACTTGATACCGACTCTCAAAAACCAAAGTTTGAGACCTATGCTCTAGACCAGGCATGGGCAAACAACGGCCCGGGGGCCACATGCGGCCCGTTAAACGTTTTCAACCGGCCCGCCAAACTTGAAAAAAATTAAATGAATAAACCTTGTTAATGTTTTATTTTCTTAATACTGTGGCATGTCAAAGACAGATATTTTGTTGTACTGCTTTTGTTCATTTTCATTTCATTAGAACCCATTGTGGCTCTCCAATCAAAAAGTTTGCCCACCCCTGCTTGAGACCGATGTACCTCATAGAGACATTTCTTGGATTGCACATTCTTCCTTTGTTAAGGCCTAAAAAAAACAAAAAACATTTACGTTCCCAAGGTTCAATGGTAAAATGGTCTAACAACATCCTTAAAAGGGGCAAACACACTCCGAAATTTGTTCCAACCAGCCCTCACACATGCCTGCACAACTCTTCCCACATCTGGATTGACATGGCAAAGCTCTTAAGATCGTGAGTAACTGTGGTCTGCCATTTTATTTTGAAAGTCACCACATGTGTCTCTTCTAATGGAACCGCACCACTTGATCTGTGTTTCGAGTGGCCAGGCTACAATTTTCGGCATCCGCGTACACAGAAACAGAAGAGCTGAAGCAGTGCTCATTGACAAAATTGTGATTTTTGCGACAGATCAAGACAAAAACTGACATTTTTGTGAGGAGTCCAGGACCCCGGGCTTGGGGTGTGGAAGATTGGCCCGAACGGGGTCGCTTATCTGGAAATTTTCCTGGACCACATGGTGGTACCAGTATCTTCCGAAAATGGCGCTAACTCTCAAATACGAATTGGCGTGAAGGGGCTGTTTCTCTGAGACAAGACTTGAACCCCTCACAGGAGGCCAAAGGAGAAATTAGCTTTGTGTGTGATTAAGCACTTGTTTATTGACTCGAGGTGTGCATGTGTGGTAGTGGTGCGCGTGGTATGAGGTGCTCGGGGTAAACTTTATTAACCTGGCCTGCCTTGAATGGAAGACACCTGCTGTTGGCACTTTGGCCGTCATTACCGCTGTCGAGAACTGCAGGGAGGCCCCTTGCCATACCCAATCCCGCCCGCTGCTCCATTGTCCCGCCGTCCTTCAGCCAAGAGTTCCACGATGTTTACAATGAGATTGCTTCTCGTTGGCTATCGTTGCTAAGATGACAAAACCTCGCTTGTCAGCAATCAAAATTGCAAAGCGTAAACCACCTTACGCCAGTTTAGCCGCCTTTTGTCTGCCAGTATAAACAGGATTGACCATTTTTTTATTATTTTTTTTTTACGTTGCCATCGGTGCACCAAGTGTCATTGAAAGAATGAAACGGACTATACAATGCGGACAAAAAAGCAGCAGCTCTCTGGACGCATAAGGAGCGCAGATGGGGAGTCATTGTCAGTTTGAAGTGAGTCCGGTTGGACGCAGCAGATAAGCGCTGCCCTCCTGATTTCACTCACATCCCTGTCAGCCAGGAATTCACGCTCGCTACTTCTTGTCACTTACAGACGCTCGGTTGAGGGGCAGCTGTGGGAATCGTAGGGATTATCTCAATTAAATGCAATTTAGATTCTATTCTACCAGAACGCAAAAAGCTCTAATACTGGAAACAGACATAAGATCCTTTAACCTCGTCCGGTGAAGCAGGAGAATATTTTTTGGGGATCTAAATGACAACCTGGTCTTACAAAAGGAGGAGGATTTTCAACCATTTAGTCAGGTCCGAACATGTCCAAATTTTTTAAGTTGCTGCTGTTAGGCCAAGAGGTCTGGAAAACCCAGACCCATCCCAGGAACCTTGGATGTATCCGCAAGGCTAAACCCCACGAGGTGTTTTTTTTCTGACTTCTTTTTTGTCAGTTTTAGCCCTTTTTAAATTTTCTCACCCCTTCTTAGCCTGAAGTCCAGGAAACCTTGCCCAGCCTCACCAGGGGACCATGGACTCAGCTGAAGGAACGGGTTTTAAGAATTCTTTGCTGATTTGAAGTCAAACCTTTGGGGTCCAGGAAGTCCAGGAAACCTTCCACATCCACACCAGAGGAAGTGGCGGAGCTACGGGGGTGGGATGGGTCACAAGGGCAGTGCCCCCACCTGAAATATGCTTCGACACAAAAGGTGCCAGTCCACTTTTGGGTATTTGCCAATTTTTTCAAAAGTTTTTTCCCGTCGGGAACATAGAATGAATGTTGATCAACGTTTTCTGAAGATTCTTTTGGGTTTTGTGGACCCCCTGTGAGATCATTGTTCTCCCCCAGTCCCCCCATGGAACCACCAAGAAAGAAATCCAAGCTCCACCAGTCACCTGAGGCCTAATTTAAAATTTCAACAGGTCTAGGAATTCTTCAGTAAAGGCGAGAAGGCAAAATCCTCATGATTTTTGCCGAGAAAACTTTTTGAATAGAAATTTTGGGGCACAGTTGGTCAGGGAAACCTTTGACACCCCACACCAAGACCCCTTGCTCCACCCCAGAAATATCAAAAAATATATTGACATTTCCATTGAGGAGTTTAGTGATTTTCTGGCAATATTTCATTTCTGAACGTGTTGTAGAATCACTTTTTAGAGAATTTGTTAACGCGTCAACACCCATATTTTCCACAGCTGTCGCAGTCCCTGAACACACCGCTGACAAAAAAAAAATGCTTATTTTCATTTTAATATTTTAATTTTTTTTTTTTTAAGGTTGCAACCAGTGAAGACATTTCGAATTGTTGTTGCTCCTGGTGCCCTTTTTGGGCCACGTGGTTC
This sequence comes from Idiotropiscis lumnitzeri, assembly GCF_059441095.1. Classification (NCBI taxonomy): domain Eukaryota; kingdom Metazoa; phylum Chordata; class Actinopteri; order Syngnathiformes; family Syngnathidae; genus Idiotropiscis; species Idiotropiscis lumnitzeri. Next base: position 6,530,614 of record NC_142391.1, read on the forward strand.
AGAAGTGAACCTGACACCTAAACTTATGAATGACAAAAAATTGCTCTTAATTTTGATTTTTGGCCATTTTGCACCGACCTGCAATGAAATTATAATTAGTGAATTTGCTACTAAGGACCACTTTTTGGTCCAGAACCTCTGGGAAACTTCCACAACTGTGCAGGATCACCTGGTCACATCTAATTAAAGCTTTTCCTCTGATTTTTGGTTCTTTTCTCAGGTCTTTTTCCTCACCAAACATCTTTTTCCCATCTGTCAAATGTTTTCTACTATTTCGGAGAAGTCAAGCATCTCTGTCAGTGACGCTCCGAGGCGGAGGGGGGGGGGTCCACATACTGAGTGACACATCCTCTAAAGTGCATGGTGTCAATGGCTGACTTTCAGCAGAGCAGATAAAGGACCAGCTATCCCCGGCTCTTTATCGTCCTTTCTGCCATTACGCCGACAGCAGAGAGGTGAGCCAAGATGCTTGAGCGCGTCCGTGGCTAAAAGGAGTGTATGCGCGCCCAAGCGGGATAAGAAAGGCTGGGAGAATTTCGCCAACCAAAAGCGTGTATTTATTTATTTGTTCCCGTTCAGGAAATTGGGTAACTGGAAACCCCCCCGAGTAGTTTACAACCAAACATCTACAAATATACAAGACTCAGCAACAAGCTTTTCATTTTTTTACAGCTATGATGATTCTCAAACTTGGGTCGTACAGTTAGATACAGCTATATGCGGGAGAAAAGCATAACGCATGACTGAGACATTTATTAACAAATATTTCACAATACATTACCCCCAAAACAATTCATTTTATTTCAAACTCATCTTACAACATTGCATTTAAAAATAAATTATTTGAAAAAAAAAAAAAAATGCGCACAAAGTGTGTGTGTTCATACGCTTACAGCGAAGACTCTTATTACTCCCACTAACAACCCAGGCTAAAATTAGTTAGTCCCAGACATAGAAAGCGTTTAATCTAGTTTCTTGGCGCCAATGTTCTATTTTCTATTTTTAGGCAAATTTACAATGCGTCAACTACAAATAGGCTACTACTACTACTGTAAATTATGATTTATAATTTTTAAAAAAAGTGAGCCAGTGTTTTTTTTTTACTACTTTATGTTGAGAATTAAGTCCTATTTTTTAGAAAATGAAGGCATTTTTTTCAAACAGCGACAGGTCAGCCTCTACCTTCAAAACGGTAAACATGTCAAAGCATGACATCGGCACTTGTTTTGCTCCCCACCTTCCATTCTACTGTACACTCAAAACAAGTTCAGTGCGGAATGACAACCTTTTATCGAATGCCAGTTTGGCCAAAGGTTACCTTAAAAAAAATTTTCTTGATAGATCAATTGAGTTAGATTACAAATTACTTTAATAGTTACTTTCAGCCGTTTTGGCACTCATGTAAAAATGACAATTGAAAGTGTGTTTTAACCGTGGCATTTAAGAAAACAAGTACGTTTTTATTAATAAAAAATAAAATACAGACAACAACAACTTTTTTTTCACCTTATTTTATTTAAAAATAATTAATGTTTTTGTCGTTTCCACATTCCACCAAACTGGGATACTTGTTTTTTTTTGTTTGGTTTTTTTTTATACAAAAATTTAAAAATAAGAGCTTTTAACACGCATACATTTTTAAATAAAACATCAAATAAAGTTAGTCTTTTTTTTTACATGACATATTTAACTAATTACAAACCTCAATATTTGACATACGTACATTGTTTAAATATAGCAATTAAATTTGAGAACCTCCTGCAGTCTCACAATCTTTTTTTGACTTTCTCCTTTAGCTTGAAATCACCCTTTGCCTCGTTTTTTTTGTCCCATGGTTATTGAAGCTAAATAACACTACCAACAGCACAAAGTGTGCTTTTGTTTTAAGCTGACCCAAAGTAAAAATCGTGAATATATTTCCAGTTTGAAAATGTGAATCGCTCTCCTTCCTCCATTGCCTATTGGACACGTGAGCCGTCACTGAAAACATGACACAGCACTTACAGTACATGATGTCACCCCCCTCAGTCGAGAATGAGAAGTCTCCCACAAGGCCTCACTATGTTCAAGCTGTGAATACCACAGTTTCCCTTTCTTACGTCTTCTTGAACGTAGTTATTTTTTGAGTGCCTTTAGTGAGTACTATGGTGTTAGGAATAAAGTTGAGGAGTATGTGCTGTTTATTTAAGTCTAGTTCATTCTTTCTCACTGCTGCAACCTGGAGGCGATGTGCTGAAACTATCTATGTTGGGGAAAGGTACCACTCTTTGAAATACTGATGTCACCGACAAGTTGAAGTAAATATATTCCGCTTAGTTCTCGTGGTGTTTGCAAAGTAACTGTAGTCTGATTACTTGATTGCGAAATGTCATGTAATAGATTTGTAATGACTGGAAGATGTGCACGTTTTGGAATAATGCGTCAAAATTACACGCTACCTACATCAATGGCGACAGCCTTCCTTCAGTGGGCATTGGGTGAGTCATAGGTGTCGCTAGGCAACGGGAGCAAGTTGGTGCTTGGCGCATCGCTTTCGCCCTGAAAACACCCTTCAAGAAGTTGAAAACAAAGCTCGTTTATACCCGATAAACATGAAAACGTTTTTTTTTTGTTTTTTAGAAGTACTGCAAAGTAAAAATGCAAAAAAAAACAAAGGCTCTTCATACAGTAGATATAAAAGGTTTCCACACCCCTACAGGTTTATGTAATGTAAAAAAAATAAAAAATAAATAAATGAGACTAAGAAAAAACTTTCCAAAACTTTTTCCACCATGAATGTGGCCTATAACCTTTACAACGCAAAAAAAAAATTGGGCTAGAAATCTGCATTATCTTTTCTTTTTTATGGGTGGTGATGCATCAACTCCGTCAGTTTTTTTTTTTCAGTTTTTCACCTGTATTAATCCTATTCACATGATTATTGGCTTTAAAGGTTTTTGTCGGGTTTATAATTTTTTAGGGCGTGTGCTGCCAACTCGGTTGAGCAGTTTTGATTTTATTTTGCTCATGTTTGCATGGCTTTTTTATTTTCAATTTTTGAGACTGTATCCAGGGGAGAGAAGGTGCGCCAAACGCTTTTAGGACATTTGAGGGTAATTTTAAGCATATATTTTAATTAGTTTTGACCATGTTTAAGTGATCGTTGGCGACGTCAGGCTTTGTTAGATGTTTTTTTTTTTTTTTCATTTTGATCAGGTTTCATGATTTTTGACTAAAAAGGGGCTTTTTGAACTTTTTGTCTTCTTTATCTTTCTTGTGTAATTGGCTTTTAAAAGGCTTTGTTTGCCGTGAGATGTTAGGACGTTGAAGGGGGTTGCGTAGCTTATAAAGTTTGGAAACGTCTGTAATGGAGAATAGCCTCAGTTGTTTCCCTGTGTGTGTGCGTGCGTGCATGTGTGTGTTTAATTTGCCTAAATGGCGTGATGTCAGCACTGAGTCCCGCCCCCCTTTCAAGATTGTCTGAGACGAGAGCAAATTAGAGGACAACTTTTACATAAAAGGCAAAAAAGAAAAAGGCTTGGCTGCTTTCAACGTGAGTCAGGTTGATGCAAAGGAAAACAGATAGCAATGTGTTTGGCGTTTAACAGTGACAAATGCAATTTTAATGGCGATGGGGGGAAAAAAAAACATCCAGGAGCACATTTCTCCATGGAAGTTGGATTAAAGAAAAGGATTTTAGGGGGAGCCTCCCACGCCGTCTTGTGAAAGGTATCTTTAAAAAAGGACCCATAGATAATCATCTCCTTGTCCGACAGCTATGGTTGTAAAAGTTTTTTAAAATGATGTCACATCACACAGTTTTTCTTCATGACACTGACAAAGTCCTAAATCTCAAGAATTTGGTGTAATTGTTCACTCTAGCTGTCCCTAAGTTTTGTATAGAGGCGAGTGCAGGACAAATTGGAATGAAGCAAACAAATCGATCAGGGATAGGCAAATTTTTCATCAATGCTACTAAGGAGCCACATAGGACCACAGACTCCTAACCACGCGCATGACAAAAGTACTATTTTAAATATGGATAGAATACATGCAAAATGCGTGCTTTCATTTTTGATAATACATTTTTGATTGCATATCTAAAAAAATCCACAAAGCCAACAACAGATGGTTTTAAGCATTTATTTTCAGTGTAATTGTATATATAAAAAAAATAACATTCAAGGGTAGCACAAAACCAAGTGTCAGGGATTGCCGGTCGGCGAGGAGGGGGTGGACCCAAAATGCGAGGAAGCAGGGATAAGGGTAACTTAAAGGGAATTTATTTAACAAAACAAAACCAAACGGCAAACAAGGTACTAGGACAAACAAACGTGGCAGGGTGCAAAATAACAAAGTCGAACTAAACGTGACTAAACAGAACAAAAAAACGAGGAACAAAGACAGTGACAAAAACTAGGGACAAGAGAGGGAGCGTGAACGAGATCAGGGAGCGGTCGTGACAGTCCAAACGGAGCAATGCACCGACAATGAGTTGTTGGAGTGAGGTGTTCATATAGTCCAGTAATTAGGGGAGCAGATGGTCATCAGGTGTGTGAGGCTAACGGGGAACAGGTGCGTGGCTGGTGGGGAACGAGTGCTGAGAGGAAACGCCCCTACTCAGCTGACAGAAACCAAAACAACAACAAAAGGCATGCGAGACGCGAAAACAACAACAAAAACCCTGCGATGACCGACACGGGTCATGACACCAAGAAACCAAATTGCAATAATTCATCTAGTACATTTTTTCTAAAAAAAAAAAAAAGTCACTCACATATTTAATATTATTGAGGTACTTACTATGTTTGACCTGTACATCATTCCAAAGCCACAAAAAAAAAAAAATAGGCCTACCCTCGTAATATAGTGCAGTACAGGACCCATAAACGCCCAACTGAGATGTCTGCCATCTAGTGGTGATTGGTGATATTACATCTTAAAATCACACTCCCCCTTGCGTATTTTTGTGGAAAACCTATATTGAATTTTTATCAGCTGTTTTTCATGGTTTGTACAAAAAAGAAAATGGGGGTTGTGGGGTCCGCTCATTTCATGGACATTGTTCCTTGATATTCAAGATTGAATTTTCCCTGCTTTTCGTCTTCAAGTTTAAGAGATTCCTTCTCCAAACTTCCTAGCAGAATTCTGTGACATCATCTTAAAAGTGGCTGCCTAGCTAAAGCTTTTTGACATCGAGATGATTGCTAACACATGTCATTTACGTCCACTTTAAATCAAACACAAGCAGACTTTTATTAACACATTTCAAGAGCACTTTTCTCTCTCTTTCTGACGCGCATCTGCCAAGCTTGTCTCTCTTCCTATCCCACGTCTAATGATAGCTGTCCTCCGCGATGATTACATGTTTACTCTGGAAGGGCGTCTCGACTGCTCCTGCCTAACCCACCGGGAGCTGTCTCTCACTGAGGCTCGAACAAACGAGATGAACGGACACAGGGCACTTTGATACAATACGGTGTTGAATAGTCAAAGCGAAAAACGCACTAAAGAGGAGAGAATGGTCTCTTTTAACCAAGTAAGCTGAGTAAAAAAAAAAAGAAGAAAAGTGGATCATTGACGTCTTTAGCCGTCAATGGCAGTAAACAAGTTAAGGAGTGTGCGAAGGCTGCAGCTTGGCTGAAGTGAAGGCATGATAATCACCGCTATTCTGTCAACAACAAAGAGTGTGCCTCAGTCTTCTTTATGATAGCGCACCGACAGTATCTCTGTGAGTCATGGCGAAGGTGTCTCCCAAGTGGCGAGGGAAGAGGAAGTGAAGGCATAGCAAAATGATGCAAGGGTGGTGTCAAATGGTGAGAAAATAAAACTCATATTGCTTTAATGGGATATCACGTGCACCCGTTCAGCCTCCTCATGAAAGTGAAATAAATTATCACGGCACACCCCCATGAAGTCTACGACACGCCCATAAATGCAGCTGCTCCATTCACACTTTGACACAATTCTTATTTTCGATGTGTCAAGAAAGGCAAGAATGCGAACAGGTGTGGGTTATTTTTGTTCTCATTTCTAGAAAAATTATTATTTATTTTTTTAGTTTTAATTAGTGTCAGTTTTTCTTAGTTTTTTTTTTTTATTGGTATTAGTTTTATGTCTGTGAGTCTTGTGTGCAAAATTGAATCAACAAAAACTTCATAGTAAGTTTTGTGTCGTAAAAGCTCAACAAAAATATGATTTTCCGAAAATGCTATTTTAAAAATGACTATCCACTGACTGAAGTATAAGAAGTGCCGTGCATAATGCTGCTTCTAAAGTTAAATGCATCGCAACCTTAATGAAAGCTAGGATGGTCTTTCTTTCCATCCTTCAAGTTGCCCACTTCTAAAGTGTCGTCCTGAAAGAGAGTAATATCCAGAGAAATTAAAGCTAGCTTTCTTATTTTTTTTTTTGTGATTTGCATAATTTTATCCAAGAGGACACTGAGGGCACGCTGTAGTAAAGAAGAGCTTATGAAGTATAATGTGTCGGCATCCAGACTTATAGGCTTAGCATGTGTGTTTATATTTTTCTAATGTCTTCAAAATTTACCCGAGAGGAGACTGAGGGCCGCCTGCAGCAAAGTGTCACACTAACTTTTAGAATGACTGAGAAAGATTTAAGCTCATCTGTTACATTTTGTCCATATTATTTTTTATCCAAGCGGAGATTGAGGGCCTGCTACACCAAAGTTTGATCTGTGGAGTATCTATCACCGGTATTTGGAGTTAAGGACCATGTGTGGAATATTTTGTCATTACATGAGCGCTTCAACTCTGTCATGTGAGTTTCCATTGGGTTTAGGTCTGGGTCCTGGAAGGGCCGTTCCCAAACATGGATTTTTATCTGATTTGGATATGTGCTGCTCTTTGATTGGTGTGGAACTGAAATACTATGTTTCAAGTTACCATCTTCAATGTTTGTCCTGTCAAAGAAAAACCCCAATAGGATGCGAGATCTCCCCCATGTCCTGTCCATGCACCGCACCGGTAACAGTCTCCGTACCCCGAGCCAAGGCTGCCACCTTTAGACCCGACCTTCCACCTCCCACCTCCAAAGACGCTAACTTGAATTTCACAAAAAGCACCCCCCCCCCCAAAAAAACCTTCCGTCTGGAATGTGTCGGTCCAGGCGAGTCGTCTGATCTGACACCCGTCCTGATTATCGCGCCACGCCGAAGTGAAAGCAGAAAGGATTTTGTTTTTGCTCGCAGTTATCGTTGAGTTTCACCATCTCCCTTCTCTTTGGATGTGTTGCCAAGAACTGAAAGGCTCCAGTGGAGACAACGTTACATGGCGCAGCTGCTCGGCAACATCCCTCAATATACGTGTTACTCAACTGCAGATAGGGCGAGGCCTTAATCTATTTACATTTTGGGGGTTAACCAAAAATAATATGTCCGGTTAAGCTGGCATTACAATTTTTCTCACACAGGTGTGGATGGAATTCTGGACGACGTCAGCTACATGTCAATTTGTTACCTCGCACAGGTCTGATGTCGCATAAATGGGGCCTCCACAGGGGAACTCATGATCTCTTTTGAGAAATGTACTTGCTGTTTTGCAAATTTCAACCCTGATCTTAGAAATGTAAAAAAAAAAAAATTACTGCGAAAATCTGTCAAAAAAAGACCACATGTCCTAGCTTATGTAAAGTGAATATACACAACATTGTGGAGCGACCACGAATTAGTCGACTCCTCTAAAACAATACCCTTCATTTTATGTGTTTTATGGCAAGTAAACTGCCGTTTAAAATGACTAAGGTTCAAAAGCATAAACATGGACGTACACAACGTTGTGGAGTGGCCACATGTCAATCTTCTCATTAATTCCCCTTCAAATTGAAATTTACATCTAATTGGATTTGCACCTGAACTAAGAAGGCACAAAGCTAACCTAACAAAAAAATACAAAACCTCCCGGAGCAACAACCAGTCTGGTGTAAACTAATAAAACTGGAGTTTAAAATACCCACTAACAAGGCGTAAGGTCCCCCGAGAATACAAACATGGATGCAAACAACACTGTGGAGCAACAACATGTCAGATCCTTGTGTTGAATAATTGAACTTTGAATAATTTGTCCACTGGAACGCTACAACAAGACGCCACACTCTGTTGTGGTGTTTCCTCTGTGTGTGGTGCTGTTTTGGTTAACAAAAGAATTCAAATAGTCTCACAAGTTGGATTTTTTTTTTTCATGTCCGCGTGTGAACAGTAGCGTCTACTTTAGGCACGGTGTGTGATACGGTACGATATCTCCGTACTAATTGGACCCAATGCTCTGGAATGACTGGGGGCAGGAAGTGACATCTGCTCACTTACGTTTGGGCAGCAGTTGTTTTGAATCGGCTGAGTGAGGAGACAGCGAGAGAAGGGGGAACAAAAAGTAATTAGATTAAAGTCCCACTTGCCTCCGGCGGTATTTCCACTGGTAAACATGTCTGTCCCAAAACCACCCATGTAAACATGGCGCGCTCTTTGACCTCAACGGTAAACACATGCTTCGGGGATAATCTTTCTCGGGCCGTCCGACACGACGCTGACAAATATGCTTTTAATCAGTAAAAGCAACACTTTACATGAATCTTCATTATCTGTTTTAGCCGGCAAGTAAATGCACCGTTGCCGTTGTCTTGCACAGCAACGAAATGCTTCTCAATCATATTTACCTTTCAAGGAGACATTTTGCTTTTAGAGACATTTAAAACGCTGTTTCGTAATGACATGATCAAGAGTTAGATCGAGATTCTACAGCATATTTCTTGCCGTGGTGAAATTGGCTTATTTTAGGGTTTCATCTGTCCAGTGGTGGGCGGTCAAGGCCTTCTCTGCTGGCCTAATATAATCAAGAAATTATGATCATATTCTCCACGTATATCCTAGTGTTGAATTTTTAGGTTGGAGTTTTTAGCCAATCAGATTTCAGCTAGCTCGTGTTGCCAGACAGATTTCATAATACCAGTAGCCTGCACTATTCGTCCGAGGCGTTCAGGTACAATCGCATTTGTTCTGTGTCTGAAGGGGGCTTTTACTGTTGATAGACAGTTGTGATAGCCAATCAGATCACGAATTGATGACAGTAAGGCCTTCTCGCTGGCCTTACGTTGAAGGTGATGAACACATGTTGTGATTGGATATTCACGCTATGCGGAATCAACACGCCCGGAAATCGTAACTGGCGACCGTTTGAGAATCTAAAATATATTTTTGCTTTTTTAAACCACAATGGCCGAAGGAGGGAAAAGCGTGGATTTAATTGCAGATACACTTGCGAGGCCATTTTCAAGACGGACCTTTCAAGAGAAGCTAGGTTGTCCAACACTCACTCAGTACTGTGTAAGTGTGTTTCTGTATATTATTTGTCCAGCCGTGGTGTCATAAATGACGGTTATAAGAAGGGGATTTATTCAAGTCGGACTAAGTAGGACTTCACTGAAGGCCCACTGGATCTGTCTCATGCAGTGAGCCACTCCTCATAAGTTATTTTACAAGCATGAAGTTGAAATATTCAGATAATAAGTGTTTAATTTTGCGGGTATAATTCATATGACGACGGGAATTAAGTTTATACATAAGAATAAAGTTGGGTCCCTGATTTTATACTGTATATTTTTTTCGAGAATAAAGTCCAAATGAAATATAAGAATTAACCCAAAATATTTGTAGTTTGAAGCAGCCATTTGTACAGTCCAACAATTACACGAATACCTTTTTGTTACAATTCTGACTTGTGCAATTTCGATACTGTACATATGACAGGAACAGCTTGTGACTTGTAAGCATCGCAGCCTTATCACGTCTCTATCCTGTCCTCCATCTGCCGCTACACATCCTGCATATTCGCATGACATTCAGTGCCTTGGGAGACGCAGAGAGCGAGCGAGAGAGATGATTGGGAAGAGATTGAAGAAAAAGGGCCGGCAGCCGGTGGGTCCAGTGCCTGGGTCTCGTAAAACGTCTGCAGCCGGCTCGGGCGGGGGGTGGTGGGCAAGGAAGGAGGCAATTAATTAAAGGCCCGTGAGAGGGCCTGACAGTGGCCACTCGAGCTGACTTTTGTCCTGCGTTTATATACAGTATAATTTTTTCTGTACTTTAGTAAGTGGGACAGTAGACAAAGACAGAATGTAAAGTGGATCAGCGATATGGAAGCGGGAGTGTAGGTGCTGCATTCGGGACCACCGCTGAGACGGGGGGGCAAGCTATCTAGACAGACGACTTCCTACTGTAGTCTGATTATTCCCTGGAGGCCCCCCTGTAAAAGACTCCTCATTAAGAGCAGACCCTTTATGGAGGGCGTAATGAGTCTAGGCTACTAGTAGCAAAGATTGATAAAGACAACGTTCACTTCCTTCTTCTTTGGGGTTAGTAGTTCCGTTCCTCCCTGCACTAGGATGTCCCAGCAAAGGCCCGCTGATCAAAAAGTTTGCCCACCCTTGCTTTAAGTAGTTGAGAATAAGTCCAGACCAAGACTTGGTGGTGTCAAAACTGAGACAAGACCGAGGAGTGAGTATGTCTGCTTTTCCGCATGTTTATTTTTCAACAACTTAACTCTTGAAATGTAAATATACTGCCTGTGTTCGGTCTTCCTTCCAAAAAATTTACCTCAAGCTGTTTTCGTCCAAATCTTCACGCAATCAAATAATAGACCAAGTGAAGAAGTCCCCCCCTAAAAAATCAGCATTTAAGTCATTTACCGTGTTTTTGTAATCACTCTGCCTTGGTCAAAAGGCGTGTAAGATTTATTTAGAAGTAGCGCAGCCGGAAGTGCATGTGATGTCATGCTAGTCCGTGCATGCATCCAACACTCGGTAAAGACAAGTTCCTGGCTAGATGAGGAGGAGGAGTTGTGGGAGGGGATGCTGAGTTGGGAATGCCAGGAATGTCCACCCATGTTTACAGCCCGGGCCGGTTCACACCTGCAGGTCAGGCTGCTATCACCGGCCCCGCGGCCCCCTTCCTCCTCTTCTTCTTCCTCTCCTTCTTTTTCTTCTCCTCAGTCCCCCTCGTTCATTACAAGAGGGTCAAGCTCAGAGGTGACCTAATTAGAAGCTCATTACATCACCGACAATCTTCATTAGCATGCCAGGCCGGCCCGTTAATCCATTAGCACCGAAGAGACCCCCCCCCCCCGGCGCAGCCTTTGCATTCCTGCCCCTGTGGCCCTACACTGGGGCCCCCAGACGCGCACACATAAAAGTAACTTTTTTTCAAATACTACGGCTTAAAGCAGCTTGAAACATTTTATCTTTATGGCCAATACATTTTCCTAAGTGACGCAGAAGAGCATGATATTTTTATGGCAAAATTGTCCAAATATTGTGAGAGTAAATTTGTTGATTAACATGGATCGCTGTAAATGTTTAAAATAAAGATGAAATATTCTGAAAATACAGCTCTTGTTACATAAATAAAAAACGTCATTTTACAAATATTTATTATATATTTTATTATTATATTTTTACACAGTAATAAATAACATTGGTCTATTACAACTATAAAATCAAAGTGTAACAAGAATAAGGTTGTCATTGTTGTTGTCTTACAACTAAGAGAATAAAGTTGTAGCATTCCGACATATAAATTCATAGGAACTGATCTCTTTTGTAAACTGAGCACCACTTGTAATCTTGTAAAACCTGATTTCATAACTGGGTTGTGGGACCGTCTCCTTCAGAATTTGTGGCATTCTTGGATATGTTTTTTTTTTTTTATTCATACCTGTTTTAAACTTCATTTTTATTCTTTGGCTTTTGACTCAGCATGACACTTGGTTTTGGTTTGACTGGTTTTTTTTGCTGTCTTTATTATTTTTTTTTTTTATTGCTTGTTTTATGATTTATTTTTATTCCATCCCCAGAACTTTGTGTGCAGCGGTGGTTGTCTTAAACTGCTCTATATATACAGTTGTGTTGAGTACGTAGAGGGGGAGAACCTCAGAGAGGTCAAGTGGGGCAAGACCATTTAAAGATTTAAACCAAAAGAGACAATTTTCAAATAACTCTAAAATGTGGAGGAAGGCCAGAATTGGAGTTATGTGCTCCCTCCTACATGCTCCAGTTGGCAGTATTTTGGATCGTCTGGAGACGTTTGAAGGAGGACTCTGAGATAAAGTGTATCACAATAGTCTAGACAAAATGTAAAAACGGCATGGAATACGGTTTCTGAGGGCTGTTGCTAAAGGGCAGACAGACATTTACTGTAATAATGGCTCTCCGAGGGGGCACGGACCTCCTCACTCTTCTGAGGCTGAGTGTCAATCTGGGTTCACACTTTTTTATCTTCTTGAAATCATCAATCAGTTTTTTCAAAAGTAAAAAGGAAGGAAAAGGGAACTCAACTCTGGGTCTTTATTGGATACCCCCATGTGCAGATAGCGGGGGGTTTGGTGCTCGTGCGGGGTATCCATCTCCTCGCTGGGGACCCGAACCTCCACGGCCTTGCCTTTGAAACTTCTCCCGTCTGGTGACTGGCGAGCCATACGAGCGCTCAGAGCTTTGTAAGTGACTCCATTGTCAGGGCAGATTGAGAGGGAAAAGGAAAAAGCGGGTTAGGTGAGAGGGGGGGGACAGCATGCCCTCGGGACAGAGGAGCAAGGTGAAACAAAAAGGTCTGCTTCTGTGGTCTGAAGAGACCAGTAGCCCATCAAAGGCCCTTGTGCTGACCTGCGCCCTTTGTCCGGCAGACAGCCCTGGCTTCATTTAACCTCTCTCCGGAGGCGAGCTATACACAATCCACCCTAGTGCCCTGTGGGAACATCACACCCCGACCCCCTCCACCTCAGACACCACAGGTGAAACTGGATGGGCGGGGTCCGTCTGTTCATCGTCTCGACCTGTCAGGTATCTTCCACAAAAGTAGCTGAGCTCTCGGGGTCCCGCCGCACCTCAGATGCCCGGCGGCCGAGTCTTACCTTATGACAACGGCCTTCGTAGTCATTACTCCTGTAGAGGAACGCTTAGCTGAAGGACGGTAAACCTCAGCTATGTGGCAAACAAAGGTGAACTTAGTGGAGATCTCCTCCATTGTTAAATTCTGGGAAGGTGAATCTTTTAGCTGTAATGGGTTTCTGAATAGTGTGGATTTTGGTGCTATGTGGGGCTACCAATCTGCCTTTTGCACTCTAATTATTTAGGGATGTGTCTGTTTTCTGTAACTCTCTCCTTAGCAGAGGTAATGAGAAGAGTCTATTCAACTAATTTAGGGTACGCCCTGGACAGAAAAGTCAATTTGTGCCACCCCCCCTCTACATCAAAGCCGTGTGTGTGGAGAGGGTCCACACATTCAAGTTCCTGGGAGTACAGATCTCCGATTACCTCTCCTGGACACACAACACCACAGCGGTGATAAAAAAAGGTCCACCAGTGTCTGCACTTCCTTAGGGTCCTCAGGAAATTCAACCTGGACAAGAAGCTTCTGCTAGCCTTCTACCACTCGTCCACCGAGGGCCTGCTGATGTACTGTGTCTCTACCTGGTACGGCGGCTGCACTGAGGAAGAAAGAGTGAAGCTCCAAAGGACAGTCAAAACAGCGCAGAGGATTATTGGCTGCCCTCTGCCCTCCCTGTCGGACATCTACACCACCCTGTGCCTTGCCAGAGCTCTCAATATCATTAAAGACAATACTCACCCGAGCTCACACCTGATCGACCTGTTGCCCTAACAGACTGAAAAACTGTTTCTTCCCAAGAGCCATCTCCATGCTGAACGCTCACACACACCCACCCTTACCTTGCAGAACAGCGACATGATGTGTTTTTATTTTTCCAATTTCGTATTTATTTTCTATTTAATGATTTAACCTTTAATTAATCTTTTTTATAAATGTAATTAAATTATTGTTGTATTGCACTGGAGCGAGTAGCTCTCTAATCTCATTGCACACTGAGTACAATGACAATAAAGGGCATTCTGATTCTGATTCTATTCAGTGACGACACCCTTTCAAAGGACCAGGTAAAACTCTCGGGAGAAACCCCGAAACGCTTTCTACTCTGAAAACTGCATCAATCCTTGACACATGACCGTCAAGGCTTTGGGAAATGTTTTGTTTGCCTCACTTGTTCACACCCTGTTTTATGTTTTCATGCTTGACCAAAATGACTTGGGTTGAAGGTAGGGTTCATCTAGACTTACTCTCTAGTCAAACTGCGTCCCGATGCAGGGGCTCCACCTTTGGGGACACATGCCTGGAACTTGTACAGCAAACTTGTGCCGCATTTTGGTCAACCCTGTTGTTTTTAAATGTACTCTTGAAATACATTGGATTGGATTTGGTTGGAATGCTTTGCGTGGATGAGTTTCGTTTAAAATATCAATACCAAGCTAGGGTGAAGGCGGTTGCTGGTGTTTTTTACATGAACGTGCGCACTGTTACTTAAATATCGCATTTCACTGTCCAGAAATCTGCTCTAGTCTCACATACAGGTGCACCTCTACATTTTTGGACTCTTTCTGGACCTAAACCATCAATCTTTCAGGATTCAGGCGAACAACCTATTCTGCATATGAATTTTGATCGTGGGAAGCATGATGAACTCTTGGTTTTGATGTCTGCGGTTTGAATCTTGGAATGCATATTGTCCCCGTGCTTATGCGTTTTTTCTCCGGCTTGTTACCAAAGACACGTTGGAGACATTGAACACTCTAATGCACAGGGGTCAAACTCAAATATCCTGCATGTTTTAGATGTTGGGCCCAAAGTCAGTCTGGGTTGACTTCAATTCACCTGCAACCCAGATGAGGACCAGCGCTAAAGAAAATGGATGGATGGGATGCATGTTGATAGCATTTTTGTTTCTGAACAAAAAAGCTATTTTGGCGGCGGTGGGTTAGGTGAGAATGAGGGAGTACCTGGTACTGGCACTGTGGAAAGGGACCGCGGACGGGAATGAATGCGACCAAATTGTCCCGGTTTCATTAGAGTGCTGAGTGAAGCCTCTGCCTAGCCGTCGATTCCCAAGACTCTCGGATAACAAGTGGCTTCCCACACTGAGGCTTTCTGTTTTCTCTCTCTTCGCCAATAAAACCGGCCTGGGACGGAGTTTAGAAGGAGACGACAGTGCAGCAAAGGTGATAGACGGCTGGAGAAAGGGGACCCCTGCTGTGGTCTGCTGTTATCTGTCATTTGGAGGGTAGGGGGGCAGCACAATGAATGGCTGCCGACAAAGCATTTTGGAATGGCTGTGATAAGATATCCCACCCGTGATGTCTGACCCCTCGAGCACCTTTCAAGTAAGCAGGTTAACTGTCCTTCTAAGAGCTGGTACTGAAAGACAAAGTTCTTGGGCCCAATGGGGCATTTGTAGAAAATTCAAGTGAAAGCGGGCGTTGTGAAAGAGCAAGACTAAAACATTCCATCGGTGGCCATTTTAGTCAGCTGACGGCTATCATCAAGTTTCGGAAAAAAATGATCAAATGTATATAATTTGACATTTGTGAATGAAGTTATGGCCAAAACTGGTGTTCTGAAAGTGGACATTTTAAAGCTGCTTTGGACGTTTTCAGGGGTCTTTGGGGCGGGGAAAAAACAACATTTTGTTAATATGAGGCGTGTTCGTATCTGCAATGGGTGAAGCTTCAATGTAATTAAAAAAAAAAAGTTTAACCCTTCCACACATTTGAAACACATTTTAACACACTTCAATGCCACTTAAAACACTTTTTTAACACATTGAAACGTATTTGGCGTGGGTGTGACCCCTAGAAATGGTCTCAATTAAACCTCAAGGATTTTATTTAAAATTTCGCCCCCAATGGCAGTTTGACTTAGCAACACGAGATTAGGGAGGCTTTTCTATCATGGACAAACTCACAAAAGTCTCAGGAACCCCATGCCTTAAAAGACACTGGAAGCCCGCCATTTTGGTTTGAATTGGCCAATCCAGCCTGGCCTTTTTCAGATGACCTTCAAATCCAAACTAGAAATTTTGTGCAGTTTTGTCCAATTGGTACCACATTTCAACATCATAAGCCAGACAGATGGGTGGCGCTAAAACGAATCTGAGCTTTCTTTATTGTGTGTGGGAGCACAGTCGTTAAGTCTGTTGACTTGCCACAAAAAAATTAAACTGTAATATGTCAACTCCACAAGATCATAGCTTGACTGAAAGTTATGTCTGACTGAAAAGCACTCGATGCATATTCTGTCCGGCGTAAGTCCTTTTTTTCTGGTCAGTGCAGCTGTGTTGGGAATGTTGGGTTTGCGTGAGGAGGCCCAGTTGCGGCGGTCATGATGCAAACATGCGCACTCCGAGCTTGGCCCATTTATTTAGTTGCACTTGTTTAACCAGCTGCCCTCCGTGCTGTACAAGAAATGTCTATTCTGTACAGCCATGGCAACTCCAAAAAACACAAAGAAACACAGTAGGCCTTTGAATTTAAAACAAAAAGGGTTCCGTCTCCATCCAACACAATATATATATATATATTAACATATATATATATATATATATATATATATATATTATGTATATATATATATATATATATATATATATATATATTATGTATATATATATATATATATATGTATATATTATGTATATATTATGTATATATATATATATATATATATGTATATATTATGTATATATTATGTATATATATATATATATATATATATTATGTATATATATATATTATGTATATATATATATATATATATATATGTATATATTATGTGTATATATATACATATTAGGTATATATTATGTATGTATATATATATTATGTATATACATATATGTATATATTATGTATATATTCTGTGTATATATATATTATGTATATATATATATATATATATATATTATATATATATATATATAATATATATGTATACATACATATATATTATGTATATATATATATATATATATGTATATATTATGTATATATTATGTATATATATATATATATATATATATTATGTATATATATATATTATGTATATATATATATATATATATATATGTATATATTATGTGTATATATATACATATTAGGTATATATTATGTATGTATATATATATTATGTATATACATATATGTATATATTATGTATATATTCTGTGTATATATATATTATGTATATATATATATATATATATATATTATATATATATATATATAATATATATGTATACATACATATATATTATGTATATATATATATATATATGTATATGTTTAAGTTACCACTGGGCCATGCAAACCAACACTGCTGGAGTGTGGCGCTTGTGGGCAGTTTTGAGAAATGTTTCGAAATTTTGTTACATTTTTGTGATTAATTAGTTAAAAGATAGGAACCCTTTACCACTGAACTGCGAGAAAAATATGTTATTTAAATTTGTCCTGGATATGAAGATATTTTTTAATAAATCAGTAGTCTGGATAAATGCAAAACAGGAGGAAGTCATCATAAGGAACTTCACGCACATGCATAATATGTATAAAGCACACATCTATGTGATAAACTTTCTATACATAGCGGTGCCTTGAGATATGAGTTTAATTTGTTCCTTGACCGCACCGTTAATCCGCTCCAGCTTTTCCACAAAAACTGTATAAATTATTGTAACGTTTATTTTACTGAGGAAAAATAGCACTACATTACATTGTACGTTATAAAAAAACATACAATAATCAGATAATTACAGTGTAATTACATTATTTTTTTTGTTTTGTTTTCAAAGCACCACTGTACACCTTCACACTCATATTTAAGCCAAGTTGGAACCTCCCTAGAGGGGGTGTGGGTGTGTGTGTGTGTGGGGGGGGGGGTGCGTGTCCCGATAAACTATGACCTCCAGCTCATGCCACAAGTGCACTAATGGCCACTGCGAGTAAGCTCGAGGTGTTTGCGCCTCTAAATGGATGAGGTATTTTTATCCTCTCACACACACACACACACACACACACCCCAGTAGTGTGCGTCACATCTGGGCGCACCGCAGGGTGAGCGAGCGGCTGTGGGTTGGCACATAGCGCTGGCACTGCTCAAGTTCCTGATAGCTTTCTTTGAAGTTCTTCTTGCGCCCCCAACCCCCTTAAAACAGCCATGCATCCCCCTTCACCCTCCCGCCCTCCCTCACACACTCACAGCAGGAAATTGCATTCTGTCCTCCCGCCCTGGCAGATAAATGAGGCAGTGGAGCGGCTGCACACTGTCACCGGCCGAGCTGGCCTGTCTCTGTGCTGTGTTCGCCACGTGTGCCGTTTGCTGCATCAACACGCTGTCATCGAAGCCTGTTTCACGCAAATTGACCACCAGATTCTGCACTGTGTCTTTTACACAGAACCCAGCCAAACATGATTTTCATGCATATTTGTGTGCTTTCACAACAATGTGGCATCTCACCATCAGCTGTTTTGATGCAGCCAATGACAGTTTCTGGTATGACATAAAAGCTTGTGAATAGCTCATTCCACTTTTGTTAAGAGAGCCATACAAAATGCTCGTGTCTCCCCACTACAGGCTCAAATCTCTAAAAGTAAGTCTTTAAATATAATTTTTATTCCATTTTACTATTATTGTGATAGAAATACTAATGTTGACGAACTATTATATGTGATCTGATATAAAGTCAATGCAAATAAATTGGATTGCAGCTTTTAATCGTGTATCACAAACTGTTTCAGCATCCATAATCTGTTTGTACTCTTTGTTGGCCCCGCCTCTTAACATTCACTACCAGCCGAGTAAAAAAAAAAGAAAATCGTTCTTTGACGTCTTTATCCGTCAATGGCAGTAAATGAGTTAAAGGCAGGTGTATTTACACAGACAGTAAAGTATGTGCAGTATTTTTTTATACATTGCTTGCTGTTTTATTTTGGGTATTTGAATATATTTCTGAGTTGAAAAAAAAAATCGTTCTTTGACGTCTTTATTCGTCAATGGCAGTAAATGAGTTAAAGGCAGGTGTATTTACACAGACATTAAAGTATGTGCAGTATTTTTTTTATACATTGCTTGCTATTTTATTTTGGGTGTTTGATTATATTTCTGAGTTGAAAAAAAAAAATCGATCTTTGACGTCTTTATCCGTCAATGGCAGCAAATGAGTTAAAGGCACGTGTATTTACACAGACAGAAAAACGCGCATATTTATTTATTTTTTTTATACATTGCTTTCTGTTTTATTTTGGGTGTTTGAATATATTTCCGAGTTGAAAAAAAAGTGTTTTTAAATGTTTCAGTATGTTTAATTTGTGTAGGAGAGGTGTAACTATAAATTTAAAAAAAAAATTGTCTCTTTAGCTTGCATTATCACCTGTCGAGGTAACCCAAAATAAACAGAAATCAAATCTAGCGGTTCTAAATGCCTCATCATTGTCAGCTGCAGTGCAACACCTCGTTTGTTAGCATCAGACAAAGATTTTCGACACGCACGTCGCGTGTCTGCTTGTGTGTCACATCAAATGACATCATGGTCCGAAGACATTGTCTGGGAATGTCGTTTAGAAAATTAGCGAGGCACGCAACGGGCACTGGAGCGACCACGAATGTGCAGCATGTGTGTCCCTGCGAGTTTGTGTGTGTGTGTGTGGGTCTGTATGTGTGAGATCATGTTTTGCATGGCGTTAAAGCAGGGACCATAGGTACGCCTTGACGTCATTGGCCTATGTGTAAGGTGCTGGCCCCTGGCCAAAACCTATGTTTGATTAGTCCGCTGCGGGAAAATGAGTTACAGCTCGCGAGGTGATGTCACTCCTACCGAAAACCCAACGGTACCACCCCACCCACTATGACGAGTTCCGTACCGGAGGGACCCGCTGCTGGTGCTCAACTGTTGACTGCAGAAACCGTTTAAGTCATTTTCCATGTCTGAGTAAATGCTCCTAAGTGCTTTAAAATTGTGGAGATACTTGAATTGCCTCATTCTCCAGGGGTCCCACGGTTAATGTTGGGGTGGCGTATGTCTACCTGCCAGTTTCGGGTGCTTGAGTAATGCAGTCTGCTGCCTCGAAAAGCAGACGCAAGGTGTTGCAAGTCATATTTAAGACCACGTTTGATTCTGGTCAATCGATTTAATGTCGATTCAATCGATTTCCAGAGTCCATCCTTTGCTTGTCCTCATTACGGTCGCTGGAGCCTATTCCAGCTGACTCTGGGCAAGAGGCAGGGGACGCCCTGGACTTGTTGCCAGCCAATCGTAGGGTGCAAACAAGCAGCTTGACGCACTTGCGGCCTCTTTATCTGTTGGCAGAGAACTTAAAGGTGTCAATGGAAGTGTGGTAGTATTGATCCATGATCGGTTGACAGAGACTATGAAAGAAGAACCAGAAAGAGTGTATGAGAGACAACAGGAGATCCAAGGAGTTTTTGGTGAAAACAAGCGGAAACAATTTTTTTGAATGGTATTGGCTCAATGACCAAGGAACAAGTTCCCGGATGTCGGCGTCCCGAGATGAAATTGAGTGAGAAAACGGACATTTTTCCCACTGGGTATGTATCACGATAAAAAGAATACGGTGCGGAAGTAGCTCAGCCTGTTAGGATTTTGCTTTGAGATCAGGTGGGATGAGGTTCAAGACTTTCCCTCATGGTACCCTCAATGTGTACTTTGGATGTTGGTCTTTAAATTGTGAAAAAATAAATAAATCCTGAAGTGTGTTGACATTTAAGTATTGCTGTTGTCCCCTCTGTGACCGAGATTATGAACTTGAAATGTCATACGTAAGAGGACGGTAAGCGGTTGTGCCGTAAACGCTGTCAAATTCAAACAGTCGAGCAGCCGTGGGTTGTAAATTGGCGAGGAATAGGATAATTCAGATTCACAAAACTTTATTTCTCCCTTTGTAGCAATTATGGCATGTAAGCTATGGAAAAAAAGGTTCCCCATATTCCTTGTAGTAAAGTCTATCAAATTGGCTTTTAGATGAGTTTTCAATGCCACGCCCCCCCCTCCTCCCCTTAATCCGTTGCTACAACCGGCAGCGCTCCCCACACACCATCACACTCTCCAGTCATCCTTCATGTGCTGAGTGAAGAGAACAAGGACACCATGTGGCCCCCCTAACTGCGTAACACACAACACATGCCCCTGGCCCCCCATTACCCAGCGCTGCCACCGCCCCCTCGTGACCCTTCATCCTCCGCTGAGCTGGAGCAGAGACCCCATACACATCAGCGGACTCCTGATTGACAGGCCATGAAGATACACCAACATGGTCTCCATTTAGCTCAAGTACCGCGCCACCATCACCTCGGACACACACACACACACACACACCTCCTGCCGCCCACCCCCTTCCCCCGCCCATCCTCCCCGGGTCCCGGGAGAAAACACACTTGAGCCGAAGTGTTTCGGAGCAGGATGTTTCCTGGGGAGAAAAGGTTTCGTCTCGGGTCAGCGTGCAATGCGGCGATGGAGGGTGGATTTGCACAAGGATGTGAGGGGTGGAGGGTGGGAGGTGATGTTGATGTTTGATGAAGCAAGCCTTAGCAGGTAGGGTGTAACTGGATGGAGGCGCTAGGGGGGCAAGGGGGGGGGGAGGCGATAGGTGGAAGTGGGTCGTTATGGACTTTGGAGTGGAGCGGCGGCCCGGACGGGTGGGGTTGGGGACTGAGGAGAGGGGGGTGTTTAGCCCTAAGAGGAAACATTAGCAAAGCGAGGAGGAAAAGCTGCCAAATTAACTTCTCACCCTTTCAATCACACCCCTGAGAGTAGTCGCTCCGCTTTTACTTCTGGGCCGACGCGATGCCGACGCTTTGAAGTGAGCGGACTCAATCTCATCCTTGGCACACACTCCTCACGAACCGGCCAAAATGCAGTTAAAGAACTTTCAGGACCTCCATCTGCTTCAAACTACCCTGTAGAGCAGGTGTGGGCAAACTACGGCCCGGGGGCCACATGCGGCCCGTTAAATGTGTTAATCCGGCCTGCCAAACTTGAAAAAAAATTTAATTAATAAACCTTGTTAATGTTTTATTTTCTAAATATTGTGGTGTGTCAAAGATATATTTTGTTGTAATGCTTTTGTTCATTTTCATTTAAATTTAAATTTAATTTAAATTTATTTTTTTTCTCCGATGAGGTGAAGTTACCAAAACACTTCATCCATCCGCTCCTGGTCCAGCCCCTCTGTCAAATTTTAGAACCCATTGTGGCCCACCAATCAAAAGGTTTGCCCACCCCTGCTGTAGAGTATGTTTCTTATACCTCAGGATAAGTAAAAAAGTACAAGTGCCCGTCAAGCATAATTTTTATTTCTTTTACGGCAAAAAGCAACAGAAACCCAGTTGCTTTTGCGTCTTTGGCGTTGAGATCGCGGAAAGTTGACTGTGACGGTGTTTGCTTGGCCGTGCCTTTTGTACAGAAACCCATCAAGCAGGCAATTGCCGTAACTATTGAGATATCACTCATTACTTGTATGACGGTGTCAGCATCGAGTATGATGTATGAACTAGTTATCAAAGACTACACGGAATCCCCAATTCACGTTTTGCTACGGCGGTGACCTGAACTAAATTTATACACAAGTTGGAACATACCATAATCTGTCACTAACCTACGCTAACTCAGTAGTCGACATAAATATGAGAAATATTTGTATGAAAAGTAGTTGGAACCAAATGGAAGAACCCAGAAAATACTGACCTGACTGGATGCCTGGATGACAACCTAAGCGCTCGGTACGGGTCAGTTCCGTATGCGTGTTCCATCCAGAATACCAGATCTGGGAAGCTTTTCGGTCCCCGTTACGTTGCGGAGTCAGTTGCAGCAGTGCTTCAAGGCAGGAATCGCAGACTCACTTGTGATATGATATTTTCGCAATATCACGATGTCAGGATTACGCAATAATTGAATTGCCGATGTACGCCGGCGTTACGATCCTCCAGCTGCAGACACACCTGATGTGTACCAAAGTGGCTCCAGCACACCCAAAACTGTTTCTCTTTTCAAAACATACAATTACAACATTACAAACGAATGATTTATAGCTAATCTGATTTTGAGAACAATGCACCCCAAATTCGCGTATACAAGCATATACGACAAACACTCTCCATAACAACCCAGGCTAAACCTAGCTCCTCCTTAGCTCCTCCCCCAATTTCCAAAGCTTGTCTAAATGAGATGTATCACTTGAAAATACTTCCTTAGACCACCTGTATGTACTACTTTCCTATTTTGACCATCTTGTGGCACAAAATGTGTTTTTCGCCATATAACGGTCTATATAGTCACAAAAAAATTATGTTGGACACTTTTCCTGCTGCTACAGTCTCTTTTGTCAAGGCTTGGTAGAGTAGGGTTGTGTGTGATGGTGCATTGGTCAGGAATTGTCAAGTTGATTGGTAGAGAAAACCCTATTACTGTGAGGGTCCTTTTTTTGTCATTAAACGTGTCTCATTTTTTTTTCTTCCAAATTACACCATATGGAAAGTGCTTTGTTACAGCTCGAGCTGTTGTGAAATGCGCTATATAAATAACGTTGTTATTGTATTGTATTAATAAACTCACGCACGGAAGGAAAAAAGCTATTCTCAGCGCTTCCGCGTGGGATCGGATATCTGTTGTTTGCATTTTTAATTTAATCGTTTTGAAGTCAGAGAGTCTGCTTTTATGCGACTTATTTTTTTATAGAGGATTTCATTCTCTGACTTATTACATCACCATCAACCAAGTGAAATCTGTGCTGGAACTATGCAGTGCCAAACAGAAAAACAATCTCTCTTTGCACCCCATTATTGCCCCTTGCAAAAAAAAAAAAAGCCGTCCCTCCAGCCCATTACTATGTTCATCCTCTCAGCATTTGACAGGTGGAAGTACAACGTCGGGCTTTATGTTTTAATTATAAAGAATTCCAGATGTGAAGGATGGGGAGGGGCAGGGAGGGCTCATAAATTAAAAGCAGAGCTACTCAAATGTCTTTTTTTTTTTTTTCAAAGGGACCAAGCAGGTCAGCATCTGCTTCTCATTGCAGCCAATGTTATTAGGACTACAGAAAAGGGCCGAGTCCCGCGTCTGGCCCCTCAATAATTGACACTATTAAATGTGCCTAAACAGATTTAGAGCATCCAGAAAAGTTGCATTTGTCTTCCGCGATGACTCTAATCATCTATTTTCAGATGGGAACAGAGTCAAAGCAACCACGTAATCTCGTGCATGATAGCAAGGGCCGAGCAGGAAGCCAAAAATGTGCACTCACAAAAAAAAAAAAAAAATACAAAAGGAAAAAAGGGGGTGGGGTGAGCCATGTGTAGGAATTTAGGATGCGGCTAAAGCTGGAGCGAAGTGAACAGACAACAAATGGATGGCATTAGAAAAGCAGCATGAGAAACCTTCTGATCCACTCGGGTGATTTTTTATTTTTTTTTTTCAGTCTGGATTCCTGGAGCAGATCAAAACAATGTGCTCTCACGATAATTTAGTAGGAAATATACAAAAAAAAAAAAAAAAGTAGAAGTGACTGTGCCTGTAGCAACAAGGTCCCCTAAAATGGTGGAATAGGAAAGTCAACAAACATGGACAGCAAGCTGTGTGAAAGGGGCAGACTTACATACAGTGGATATAAAAAGTCTACACACCCCTTTTCAAATGCCAGGTTTTTGAGATGGAAAAAAAAAAATGACACCAAGATCAATTATTTCAAAACTGTTTCCAACGTTAAAGTGACGTGTGGCCTGCACAATAAAAATAAACAACTGCAATAATGTGGTTGCACCAGTGTGCCACCCTCTTATATGTGGCTGCGTTCAGCATTAACTAGTGATTGACCAATCACTTTTTTCAGGGCCGATACCAATTATTAATAGTGATGGAGGCCGAAAACAGATATTCGAAAATATTTGAAATAATTTGTTGAAAAAAGGGGTAAAGTGGTGAAAACTCCAAAACTTGACTTATTTCTAATGCCTTTAAGCACATGTTTATTAAACAACTTTAGCGATTTGCTGTTAAAGCTTTTTTAGATCTTGGAAAATGGACAACTTAATTTTAAGAGTGTAACAAAAAATGCAAGAAGCTCCAGGCTCAGGTGCATGTCTTGTAATTCAATAAAAACAAACATCTCTTTTAAGTTTATTAGGGCAAATGGTTTTCTATTAGTTGTGAATAGCAGGCTGACATTGATTAAAATTTCGGCAAAGTCTGTTGCCTTACTACCTCTGCTTGCGCGACCTCTCCCGTAGTGCCTGTGACGCGAGGTGAAAAAGCAAACAGGCATCTTAGTGCTGATTGGCTGCTTCTCACTGCACAAGGAACCAATCAGATGGTGCGGTGGGCAGGCCAATCTGCTTCTGCAGGCAGGGCCACCAGCACAGCAGAGTGAGCTTATAATTTATCGGCCCGATAATTGGCCCAGCGGATAATCAGTCTATCACTAGAATTGACAAGTGACAATCAACTCGTGTTAAATGGGAGTCAGTTCACATGTCGCAATTTACTTTTGAGCCAAAACCTGAAGGTTTTGTTGACCTGAAGAAAAAACAGCTCCAAAGCATGATGCAGCCACATTCCCGGTTCACTGTAGGTATGATACACTTTTGGTAATGAGCAGTGTTGTGTTTGTGTATTCCTTTTCGGGGAAAGAAAGTTGAATCATGGTTTCATCAACCATAGCTGGAAGATCTCAAGTGTGTTTATTTCTTTGTAAGTTTTGCCACCCCACTGCCTAGCTCAGACATAAGAATATAGTTTGATGTCACATAAGCATCCAGCAATTCCTCCCCCGCATTCACTGTTGTGGTTGGCTTCTTGGCAACCTCAGTTCCTATTTTATATTTTATTTTATATATATATATATATATATATATATATATATATATAATTATTTATTTATATATTTATTTATATTTAATTGTATTAATATTTTTGAAAATAGTGCACTCTGGACCTCTGACAAATATTCTCTACCTCCACCCGGATCGCAAAACACATGGTGGACCTCACCAAACCCTGCAAGGACACATTGTTTTTATTCCCTCATCGCATGTTGTAGCGCTTCTGAAGGTGTCTTCACAAATCTCCCTCAGTCGTCCCCTGAAGACCGTTAAGGCGTCCTGTCATGTGATGATGAAGAGCGGCAACAACGTGTGCAGGTCTTGGGCAGTTAAAACCAGACCTAAGTAGTTCCCAACGTCGACATAAAACGCACATGTAGGCGGGCAGAGGAAACGGGTGGATGTCTATGAGATAGAAAAGAAAAAGAGAGGGAAAGTGGTGGTGAAATGAGGTGGAGAGGAACGGGGAGGAGGGGAGGGCGGGTCGAACAGGAGAGGTGAGGGTAAGCGCCTTTGTGGATCATTGGCAGATAATGGGCTCATTAGCCCAAACGTAGCTTAGGAAGGCTCCGGCGCTCTAAACAAACAGAACGGTCGCCGGGGGTGGGACAGATTGGACAGAGATATAATGAGGCCCTCTGCCCCTCTGATGGAAAAAAACGTAGGATTTGAGATACAAGCGCGAAAATGGAATCAACAATAATCTGCAACAATTCACAAAAAGAGTCTTTAAGTTTAATGTCACTCCCAGGTGAAGTTTACTGCCAAAGTAAACATTTAAAATAAGAGTTGCGCCTATAGCTTAGCCGCTCAGTCTGCTAGCTTAATGCTAATGCTCATTGTATTGTGTTTTAGGCTCGGGAGTCGTAGCGAATGTTGGCCTTGTAGTTAGAGGGATAGGGTCATTGTTGGGTTAAGGTTAGGGTTAGTGCTTATAGTGGGTTTAGGAGAATACACAAATCATGTATAAAAAGATAGCAAGTTTACACAGAAGCTAACCACTGTTAATGATTCTAAATTCCTGCATTTGGCTTGCTTCTTCTCTTTATTTTTTTAACACCAACATCTGACATCCATTAGAATAATGGCGACGGGGATTTGTGGTGGCACCGCTCAGTGGCTGTCCTATAAAAGAAAAGAAGAAACAAAGGACAGGATCAAAGGAATAAAGATGTTCACACTCAGAAGTGTCTCTGCCACATCTTACACCGTGACCGCACGTAGTATGCAGTAAGAATCGTCACCAGTTACACTTGTTTTTTTCCCATGGATGCTTGAATACTCACAGATTTACTGTGATGTGGCAAACTTGGGGAACATGTGGGCCTCAACTATACATCAGCCGCCTCTTGAGTCTGAAGCATACCCGTCGATGCGGGTCCCCTCCGTTCCCCTCTGGGCCATTCTGTACAAACATTCCAACACTGTGTCTGTATTCCCAGGGAACCTCGCTCAGATAAGTCAAGCCCGACAGTGTGAAACATCATCCGAGATGGGCGAGAACACATGTAGGTCTCCGTGTAGAGGTCCTGAGGGCGGAGTGCTTCCCTTGTAAATGATGCATTCGTACAGGACACTGTGTGTGAAAGTGTGTGTGTTTTTGTGTTTGCGCGAGTGCGTCTGTGTGTGTGGCTTTCAAGGCCTTCCCTAACATAATCAAGAAATCCTGATCATATTCTTCACATTGATGTCATATTATAAGTGTTGTATTTTTAGGTGAGAGTTTTTATCCAATCAGAATTCAGCTACCTTGTGTTGCCAGGCAGATTTCACAATATTGGTAGCACGCACTGTTCGTCCGAGGCCTTCAGATACAATCGTGCGGGCATCGTCTGTCAAATGAGCTTTCAGTGTTGATAGACAGTTGCGATAGCCAATCAGATCACGACTTGGTTTCAGTGAGCCTTCCTTAAGGTGATGAACGCGTCTTGTGATTGGATACTCACTTGTGAGGGGGCAGCGCTATGCGGAATCTACACACCAGAAAGCCGTAACTGGCGACCGTTCGAAAATCTAAATTACATTCTTGCTTTTTTTACACCACGATGGCCGAAGGAGGGAAAAGTGTTTCTGTATATTATTTGTCCAGCCGTGGTGTCATAAATGATGATATTATGAGGGGGATTCATTCAAGTCGGACTAAGCAGAAGGCCTACGTGTGAAATGCACGGCCCGCCACTACATTCCGGCCTTGACTCTTCGGCCTTATTCCTAGAAATTCTCAGCCTACATCTTTTTTTTTTTTTTTTTTTGGAAATCAAAGTATTTGATTGTAATGTTGTTTAATGATTTTGTTCAAGCCATACAGTCCAATATCCGATCTTCCAAGCATTTTTTGTCTCGCTTTGAAAAAAAAAAATGTAATAATTATTTGAAATCTTTGCAGTAAGTGCATCAGTGCGTAATGGAGAAAAATTAAAGTATTGATCTCTTTCAACGGGTCTCAAACTCCCTTTTTGCGAGTCAGAACAGTCGACCCCAGAGAGGAATAAGCGCGTTGAGCAATTCCATCCATGCTTTTAGTAAATATTAACTTACACCTTGTGCCTTTTTAATGAGCATCACTCACTTTGGCTCTGAAAATAAACAAGCCGACAGCCGCCGAGTGCTAAGTGCCGCGTAGATTAATGAGGTGTGTCACACTGCCCCTCTCTTCATCCCTCTGTTTGTCCGTGTGTGTATGGGGGGGAGTCCTGATGGACTAACACAATGCTCAAGTAAACAAAAAGCAGTGAAGACAGCAGGGAGACTCTCACTTTTACTTTGCATGTGTCAAACAGGAGGCAGGAGAGTGTGAGCCCCGTTGGAGTAAACTTTTTTTTTTTTTTTTTTAATTTTAAATTCCAATTGAATGCCAATTTCGGTCTCATTACGCTTCATTTGACAAGACTGTACAACAATACATTCTTGCTTACAAACACCTTGCTGTTGTAGTTGGTGTCCTCATACTTTGCTTTGTGAAGTGGTTACTCTCTCTATATTAATTGTATTTTCCAAAAATTGTTTAGCATTACAATTTGGTAAAAATGTGCTCCGATAACAAAATGAAGATGACTAGAATATAACATTTAATGAAGCAAAAATGTTACCAAAATCAAAGTACTTATAAATAAAATAACTAATTACTAATTAACTAAAATACATTATTAATCAAATTAATTGTTAGTTTACTTTGGATAAAATCTAGTAATTTTTTAAATTAAAACTGTGTATGTTGCGCCCGCCGGTCGGCGAGGAGGGGGGTGGACCCAAGAGTGCGGGGAAGCCAGGCATAAGGGTAACTGAAAGGGAATTTATTTAAGAAATCAAACGAGAACAAATAATGCGGCCGGGTGCCAAAAATAACCGGGGCCAACTAAACGTAACTGAACAGGCCCAAATGACGAGGGACAAAGACAGTGAACAAAACACGGGGGAACGAGAGCGGGAACGAAAACAAGGAACAAGGACAGTGGCAAATTCTAGGGATCGTGAGCATGAGCGAGAACGAGAGCAGGGAGCGGCCGTGACAGTCCACAAGGGGAAGCAATGTTCCGACACTGAGTAGTCGGTATGGGGTGGTTAAATAGTCCAGAACTAGGAGTGCAAATGGCCATTAGGTGTGTGAGGTTAATGGGGAGCAGGTGCGTAGCTGGTGGGGACGGAGTGCTGAGGGGAAACGCCCCTACTCAGCTGTCAGAAACCAAAAACAACAACAAAAAGGCATTGGGAGACGCGAAAACAATAACAAACCCCTGCCATGACCGACACGGGTCATGACAGTGTATTTTTTCATGTATTTTCATTTAGCATTTTTTATTCTGTTTTATTGAAAAAAATTAAATATTACAACTGTAAAATCTTGTAGTTGTATCACTAAAATAAAATGTTAAAAATTGATAAAATATGAAAATATTACACAGTGAAATCAATGTGATCAAAATATATAGTTTATTAAAAACAAATAATGTTAAAATATTTTTATTAATCGTTTTTATTAAATTAATTACATTAAATTCTTATTCAAATAAAAATTACTAAATGAGAATATTTTCATAAAATAAAAAGATTACCAAAGTTAAATAATTTTAAACTAAATGAAAATTTTGATAAGATCAATTATTTTTACTTAGAATAAAATACCATTAAAATCAAATACTAAATCTATTATTTTTCATTAAGATAAATACATTTAACTAAATGTTCATATTTTTAGAAGATAAATCATTTATAAAATCTTTTGCTTTTGAAAAAATACTAAAATCTACCTATTGTATAAAAGAAAAATATTGTTTTATTTACGAAAATCCAATTAAAAATAAATAAAACAAATGTTACAATTTTTTTTCCCATCTTATATACATTATACCTTTTTATGTCTCCTGTATTTCGGCTAGTTAATAATGAATAAAGGGGGGGAGGATCACACACCCACACACATGCATAACAAAATCCTTCACAATGAACCTATTTTAAAGACTGGCAGTTTGATTCATGATTGATTTTTCATATCTTAATGCTTTGTCATCTTCACTTTAGGAGAGTGGGTGTCGCATTTAAATAACTGCAAAAAAACAAATGCCATGCAAAGTAGAAGACGCCGCTACGACAATAGGGTCCATTATTTAAGTGGTCACATTGTGGTTAAAATAGCACCTCGCATTACCAGTCGGCAGGCGAGCAGACCGGGGGCTCCGGTGTATATCAGGCATCGCATGACAATGGGTCTCTTTGCCCTGGAGGAGGTCGTTACCATGGGGCAAAGCGGGACCGACAAGCGGCTGGCACCTAAGAACCAGACATTCAAGAGAGGGTGGGAGGGCAAGGCGGAGACATTTGCCCCACCACGGCTTCAGGCTATCGAGATGGAGGGACCAGACGGGGGCAGCTTCATCCATTACCTTCCCACATAGATACGGGTGGAGGCGCAAGGGGGTCTTTGAGATGTGCTAGTAGTGAAAAACACACATTACATCATGGAGAGTGCAGCAAAGGAGGGGTGAAAGGTGAAGGATTCAGGAGTAAATGAGTCATGACCAACACTAAAGGGCTTGGACAAGGTTGCTTGAACGCACACACAAACACACACACGCAAAATCACATGTTTGCGGTTGCGAAAATCCTCCAACATTTCACTTGATTGTTCCAAATTTATCAGCTAATTTGTTGAGATTTAATGCACACCTTGGATTTGACACGTGTAATGGTTGGCATGGTTGAAGATTAGTTGCGATTAATGAAAAGAACTGTGGCCCTTATTTGTTGCTGTTTTTCCAAAATTCCAAAAGAGAACACTAAGGGCAGCGAGAAAACAGGGCACTGCAACAAAGTCGAGACAGTGGAGTATATAACGCTGCTGTGTCCAAAGCGAATCATGTGTGCGTTTTTCTTTATTATTTTTGGCTTACTTTTACAAATGTTATTCAAGAAGAGACTAAGGGCAGCGAGAAAACGGGGCACTGCAGCAAAGTCGAGACAATGGAGTAAATAACGCTGCGGTGTCCAAAGCAAATCATGTGTGCGTGTTTGTTTTTTATTTTTGGCTTACTTTTACAAATGTTATTCAAGATGAGACTAAGGGCAGCCAGAAAATGGTTTTCTGCAGCAAAGTGGAGACTGTTGAGTATAATAGTGCTGGGTCCAAAGCGAAGCTTGATAGCATGTGTGTTCTACATATTTTTTTATCCGTGATGAGACTGAGGGCAGCAAGAAAACAGGGCATGTCATCAAAGTGAAGACTTTGGCAAATACTACTGCAGTATCCAGAGCTAAGCATGTTTGTATGTGTGTTTATTTTTGGTGGTTGTTTTTACAAATGTTATTCAAGAAGAGACTGAGGGCAGCTAGAAAATGGCGTTCGGCAGCAAAATGGAGACTGCTAAGCATAATACTGCAGTAGTGTCCAAAGTGAAACATGTTAGAATGTTTGTTTGTTTAGTTTTGTTTTTACAACAAAAATGTTATCTAGGATGAGATTGAGGGCAGCAGAGAAATGGTATTATAGCAAATTGGAGACTGTGCAGCATAATGCTGCAGTGGTCAGAGCTAAGATGGTTTATTTTTTGAGTCACTTTTAGAAATGTTATCCAAAAGGAGACCGATGGCAGTAAAAAAAACAGGGCCTGCTGATATTTCTTAAAAACATTTATCCGAGAGGAGAGTGACGGCAGCATGAAAATAGGCAACGGTAGCAAAGTGGATAAGGTGGAGTATAATACGGGAGATTCTAGAGCAGGGCTGGGCAAACTTTTTGATTGGCTGGCCACAATGGGTTCTAAAATTTGACAGAGGGGCCGGACCAGAAGCAGATGGATGGAGTGTTTTGGTAAACTCACCTCATCGGATTAAAAAAAAAAATACATTTAATTTTAAATGAAAGTGAACAAAAGCATTACAACAATATATCTGTCTTTGAAAAACCAGAGTATTTAGAAAATAAAACATTAATAAGGTTTATTCATTTAATTATTTTCAAGTTCGGCGGGCCGGATTAAAACATTTAACGGGCCGCATGTGGCCCCCGGGCCGTAGTTTGCCCACGCCTGATCTAGAGCTAAGCAGGTTCGTGTGTTTCGTTGTGTGCATTGCTGAACCGAGGCAAGCTCATGTTGGTGCGTGTTACTTTTTGTCGTTTGAGTAGCATAATTTATGCCGAGAAGAAGCAACGGATTGCTGCAGAAAAGTGGAGACTGTGTTGTGTAACAGATCGTTGGTTCTGAATTAGAAAACACACACACACCCCCACACACACACACACACACACACACAACACACATTAAATCACATTTGCGGTTGCCCAAGTCTTCCAACATTTCACTTGATTGTTACAAATTTCCCAACTAATCTGCCGAGATTTCCCACACGCTTCGAACATGACACGCCCCTAATGCATGCCAGAGTTGAAGATTTAGTTTCTATTGATGAAAAAAAAAAAATACAGGCTCTTTTTGTTGGTGTTCTTTTTTTGGTAGGCTGCCAACTCGCGTTTGAAAATAATTTGCGAGTAGAATTTCAATGGGCTAAATTGCTTCCCCTTCGCTAACAATGCAGCAAAAGGAGGGTTAGCCATGTGTGCATGGTCAGCATCACCCGGCGTAACTACGACTGACACATTTGGCCTTGAAACGTGCTCCGCAACACGGCTTTTTTTTTTTTTTTTTACAGGAAACTGCAAAAGCCACACAGCGCATTGAATGCATCACACGAGCAAAACAGTGGAGAGGAACCAGGGTCTCCTGTGTTTACTTCGCAGGAAGTGAGTAAAATAGTGCTGTGTCAAAAGCTAAGCATGTTAGCATGTGTGTTTAGTTTATAGTCATTTCAAGTTTTATCTGAGAGGAGGGCCGCAAGAAAAACGGATGGAGAAACCAACATTGAGCCCGGTCGGCGTGGAACGCCAGCTGCCCATGTTCCACAACATCGCCAGGTAAGAAGACAAATTAGAAAAATATATTTGACAAAAAAAAATATTAGTAATACTGCAGCTGGGTCATTTGCATACATTTTATCCAATAGGAGATTAAGGGCAGCGACAAAAAGAACGAGGTTGCGACTGAGATGCATTAAATTGCAGTGTCAAGGGATAAGCGTGTTTGCTTGTTCATTTAAATTTATCATCATATTTTTTGGAGAGGAGACTAAGGGCAGTGAGGAAACAGAACACTGAAGGTGAATTCTATTTATTCAAAACACAGCAACAGCAAGAAAATGTCACACAGCAGTAAAGTGGAGATTGTGGACTATAATGCTGGCGCAACAGGACAAGCTGATGTTAGCGCGTTGTGTTTATTTCTGTCATTTTGAGGTGTGCCATTTCATTTAATTTCTAGGCTGACCAGGTACACGTGAGGTGGTCAAGCTGCCTGGTTGCCAAATTGGGTCAACTTGTCAATTTTTGTCTTTTTTTTTTTTTTAACACAATGAACAAAACAGGAGGATATATGTCGAGACGCTTGGTTGCATTTTCAACTGCTGTCTATTGGAGCGGAGACATCAAGCACATTCCAAGAGTCCAGGGCCCAATTACGGGCAGATGAAGGGCAAGTTGTCTTTGTCTAAGAACAAAGGCAACAAGTGACAAGGGTGCTCTTTAAAGGGAGAGCTCTATAAGGACAGCAGAGGAGGGGGCGAGAGGTAAGCAGCTGGTTATAAATATCTATTGGCTCACTTACTGGAAGGAAAATGGGCACTTTGTTGCTCATCCACTCATGCAGGTGCTTGCAAAACATGACTAACCACTAATGTTTTACAGCAACGTCCAAGTTTCTCAACAGAGCTAAAACCGCTCCAACGTCAAAATGTGAGTCTCAGTCAGAACATCCGTGTTACTATTTTTTACTTTTCCCATTACTCCATATTTTCAGTTAAAAAAAAAAGAAAAAAAACATTCTAGGGGATCATTATTACAATTAAAATGTGATTTAGGAGCATCCTTTTTTTTTTTTTGGTAGTTAGTCTGTATGTGACAGTTTTGTCTAAATTGAGCCTAAAGGGTTATTTCCGTTGTTTACATGGCAACAGATTAGAGAAGGAGCTTTTTCAAAACAAGTGTTACTGTGACATGATATTACCACCTACTGGCCTGGCATACACATTACATAATTTTCAGTGTGATTTTTACGGTTCTGGGATTGTTTTCTTCTTTTGTTAAACATTCCTGATTTTCCATTATGTTGCCATGTAGACGTGTCACGAGCTCCATCGGCGTGGATCACTCAAAAAGCTTTTGAGAGGCACTTCTTAGCTAGCATGAAGTCACTAATTTGGTACCATAAGGGCCGATTTTGGGCGAGGTGACGTTTAAGTCTTGCCTATTTTGTAAGTGCTTGTCTAGGGTCAAAACGTGTGTTGCGTTGTGGAGGGGCGGGCACTTGTCTACACTTTATAATAACCACTCTGCAGTAAATTAGAACACAGCAGGGTAATGTCTGTTTACTCAAAAGGCAGCTGCCTGGGCCTCAAAGTATTCCACTCTGTCCACCAGTCCCTCAACCCCACCTTAACAGTTATTAATGTAAAATCATTAGTATGTGTAAACCCCCCTAAAAAAATTTTTTTTCATATAAGAAATATATAACTTTATTATATTACGCTTTTTATAAACGTTACTAACAATTAGATATAAAATTGTAACGAATTGGAGCAACATTTTAAAACGGTCTTTGTCGACATCTAGCCAACAATCGTGTTACTGCAGTTGTAAAACTCGGCTTCGTCGCCATTGTTTGGTCTTTGTCCCCATCTAGTGGACACAACACGAAGCTGGACGTTCGTGCGGTTTCGACGTGCGCGCTTCTGCGTCAATGCGTCACAACTGTCAAGCTGTGAACGCGCACCACTCTGCTCCATTCACAATGGACCACAACGTCTCTCACTACTACCGTTCAATATAGCAGACGAAACTCAGCGAGGACGTGTAAAAAGTAACATGCCCGCAAAGTGGTCGCAATGCTGGATTAAAGCGCCTTGGGGAAAGCCGTTCAAAGAGAAGCATTGAAGTGAGATACCCGTAGGAAGGAAGCCTCGCTCATAAGCTAGCCTCGGACTTCTACCGGCTTCGTTAGCCGCGGCTAGCTCGTTAGCTGCCTAGCTCGAGTGATGCTAAGTGGCTCAAATAGTTATGAACAATTGTGACCTTACGTCTTTAAAAGAGAAAAAATGTCCCTTGGAGGGGGTGACGGCGGCTAATAACAATAATAAAAAGTGGCACTCTGTCGATAGCGATGGATGTGAGTGCTGTCAAGACATGAGTTCCATGGACGAAGTCGTGTTGCCCGGGATGTCCGTCCAGCCCGGACTGGACGACCGGGACGGGCTCCGGCTCCTCGAGGATCTCGGCTGCCCACCCGCCGCCTCACCCTACGTGGGCGACGTCAACAGCGAGGGCCCGCTGTTCGACAGACGTAAGCGGTCGCGCTCCAACAGCTCCAGGCACCACTTCGGCGAGGTGGTGGCCGAGCTGGGTCCGGAGGAGGTGCGCTGGTTCTACAAGGAGGACAAGAAGACGTGGAAGCCCTTCGTTGGACATGACTCGCTGAACATCGAGTTAATGTATCGGAAGTACAGCGAGCTCAACCCCGGTGGGGCGAGCTTCCCGGTAGACGTCCAGGGAGTGAACGGAGAAGTGTCGGTGCAAACCCGGACAATAGGCGGCCTGGGAGACCAGGGGTCCTTGGACACATCCTCGCCGCCCATGAGCACGGATGAGAGGGACCTTGACAGCATTGACGTCCATGTGGAGCCCGTCTGTGTTCGGGGGGGACTCTATGAGGTAGACGTCAGAGAAAGAGGATGCTACCCTGTTTACTGGAAGCGTAAGTGTCCCTTAAACCTGTTCATTAACCATTCAGACATCTTGGACTCTCTGGGTGCCTCTAGATTGCATCATTGCCCCTCAAAGTACAACAGGAATCTGAACAAATGTGGCGTTTATGCAGACAGCTCTCAGGACTGTTTCACGCTCGCTCTGTTATTACTGCTGTTTTTTTCCCTTTTTTTGAGGGGGGGGGCATCAGGTGGCCAATCTCAGCGGGTCTGCAAGACAAAAACTTGTTAACTCTTCAACAATCGACATTTGTTTTTATATTGAATAGATCCCACAGTCTTAAAAAAATAATTTTAATGTTTCAATAAATTTCAAGTTAAAAGAATGGATATTTTATTGCTGTCGAATTTGACCTAAACAATGATTTTAAAGGGCTCATACATTTTGATAATTAACTTAAAAAAATAAAAACAATACTACTTTGATGAAGACAAATTGTTTTTATGTTCTAATTGAATTAAAAATTAACTGTCTTTGTTACTCGTTATTCATTCATTGGATTAAAATTATGACTGCCAAGTGTAAAAATAACTTAACCACTGTTACTAAACCTAAATAAAGGGGGCGGGGCATACAGTATTTTCAACTTTCTCTTACACTTTTACCAATATTAATCACCAGTCAAACCATATTTGCTAAGGGCAATTATGGATTCAATTCAATCACAATTAGGGCCGGAGCTAGGGTTCACTGTGATAAAACCTAAATTACAACAGGTCGTCCATTCATTCATCATCATCATCATCAGTAAAGTGATATTTCTCTTATTAAAAATCATAAAAATATGTGATTTTATTATTGGTGGGAATGGATTAATGGCAACGTACCACTGCCTGTCCCTTTTAAGGCAAGAAGATAATTGATTTGGGGAGTCGATGCACTGATGAAGTATGACACAAACGCAGAGCTTGCGTTATCTTATCTGGCCTGAACACCTTAGCAAACAAGCCGGCACATATTTCTCAGCGTTAGGATGTTTCCCTGTCTGCAGCCCGTCTCGGTATGACTTTGCACTCTATCCTGTTTGGGTTTTTGCATCCGTCTCTTTCGTCATCTAGTAAAGAGCGTGATTAACAGTGATTCTGCTCGTTTAAATATTCTTTCGTGCACGTCTGAATTATTAAGATCAGCTTTGTCATTAGTCACCGCAGCAGCAGACTGATGAATGTGCTCGACTAATCACAGCTGGCCCAACTCCAAAAGCCACTGAGACTTGGCCCTGCTGGATTTGTCTGAGTTAAATTACAATCAACGATTTGCAGAAAAGTAGCGACGTAACCCATTTCCTCTATCAAATGATGATGAATATTGCAAGACATCAACCTTGCTCAAGAAAGCATGACTGCAAATTGATTATTCATTATTATTTTTTTACATCTTGCACTGTATTTCTGATACTCTTGCTCAAGAGAATTGATCAAATGATGACAGCTATTTCAGTATTTTTTTTTTCATGCTAAGAAACTAATTCCGAGTGATATGGAATTCACGCTTTTTCATTTTGCCTTGTATTCATATTCTTCTTCAAATCAAAATGCATTAAATACTGTCATGCTAGCAGTTGGTATGCCAATGCTGTACACTATGCAAAGACGATCAAGAATCTAGTAATGCTCGTCCGAACATACAACACGTTGGCAACCTGTGTAGCGAGACTACAAAGGCATGTTCATACACATTTACGCCATACCATTTAATTTCAAACAAGAGTTGATCTAAAACTGACATGCTAACAAACAATTTGATTTTTAAGATTTTCAATTAGTTCCATAAATATTCGGAGTGAACACAAATTTCACCTTTTTGGTTCGAAAAAAACCACTATGGATTTGAAATGAAACAATAATGATACTTTCATCTTTAATTTGAGGTTGTTTGCATCCAACTCAGGTGAGGAATGACAACAGCTTGCAGGTTGCACTTTTTAAGGGACAAAAAGTGATGACCAGCTGTTCCGTGGCCAGATGGGCATTTATGGCTGCTAGCGGAACTGGTTCTCTTGTATTTCTTAGTGATGAGAGAGCTGAAACGCAGCAGGCTGAATTTTAAAAAGCTTCGAGCAATACTATCTTCTCCTATTCTGCCAAATGCTTCAGAACTCATTGGCTTGCACTTCACAGTGATCCAAAGCATACTGCAAAAGCATTTTTTTTTTTTTTAGTAGATTGTTATCCAACAGCCAAGTCAGTCATATGACCTGAAACCGACTAAGCACATGTTACACTTTTCTGAAGATAACATTGAAAGGAAAATGCCTCAAAAACAAGAATAGAAGCCGAGCCATCACCAGGGACGAAATCTAGCATCTTGTTTTTTTGATTTTTTTTTTCTTCCGCAGAGCAAGACCACATTCCGGTGCTGCGAGGCCAGTGGTTCATCGACGGCACATGGCTGCCCCTAGAGGAAGACGAGAGCGACCTTATCGAATGCGAGCACCTCAGCCACTTTCACGGGCAGCAGACGCAGGATACCTTTGACGCCAGCGACATGGTTGTCAGGACCGTCGATGGGAAAGATGGTGAGGCGTTACTGTATACTTCATAACTCAAGTACGGTGGAACCTGTGCGTTTTGCTGTCTTCGGGTTGTTCTTTAGCTTCGTCGGTGCCTCTGCTGGCAATGAGGAAAATTGTGGCATTGGTTAAGTTTGTTAGTAGTAATTCGGTCTAATTAATTTTATCAGGCAGATGCTATTGTTAGTGTAACGGCTAATAACTGGCATGAATATAACCCGAGAAATTTGCAAACAAGAATATAGTTATTGTCTATTAATATTGTTTGGCATCTTCAAAGAAATGTAGTTTTGCTTTGAGTTTTGTCAAACAGTGGTTAACATATTTTAACACTAAACAACGTTTTGGTGATGATAACCACAGAATAGGAAATTAAACCTACTGTGACATAGGGAAGGGTCTGGCTGTGCTGTGCAGTTTTGAAATGATTAAATAGCAGTCACAGTACATTAATGCCCGAGTGACATTGGAGTCTTCTTACTTGATGCAAAAAAACAAAACAAAACAAAACTCATTCTTGGTAAGCCCGGCAGCAGTTTTATCCCCTGCATATCAATGTGACCTCATGGTTATCTTCAATTTTGGGTACCTTCACATACCCCATCAACCATTTAATGGCCTCGACAGACAAATGACTCCCCCTGATGGCTACGGTAATTTCTCGTGTATTGAGCAAGTCTCCCGCTCTGTCTCCTTGTCAGCCTTTTCACCTCGGCCAAGGAAAAACGCCGCTGACGTTTACACAAATCAGGCAGCCGACTTTGCACCGGAATCGATGATTTAGTCGCGTCTAATATTCAAAACCTGCTGATTTGACTAACAAATGCTGGGTTAGGCCTTTTAAAAAGTCAAACGCAGATAGCGCCTTTCAGTTTCCATAGACCTCAATGCCTGAATGCATTTCTGCAAAGTATGATAACAGTGCTTATTTATGTATCTGTGCCCCTTTAACACAGTACAGTGGTACCCTGACTTAAGAGTTTAAATCATTGCTTAATTTGCTCGTTTCTCAAATTCATTTTCCCCATTGAGATTCATTTAAATTAACTTCAAAATTCCATGTTTTTAGCAAAGTTAAATAAAATTTTTGTCACTTTCTTTGTAGTAAAGTTAAATATTATTGTACAGTTCCACCCAGTAAGTTCAGGAGCCTCATTTAGATTGCGTTAGTCATTTAGCAACAACTTGTAGTATTTAAAGGCGGTAACAGCTTAGGATGGAGCTTTTAGGAACGATTCAAAGACTTTTAGGAACGATTCAAATACTTAGAGATTCTCACCACTTCTGGCAAGGTTCATTGCGCATAGCCCACAAACAATGGATTGTCACTATACCACATTATAACGCAACAAAAAAGAATTTAAAGAAATCAACTGGTGTCATAAAGTCATATTACTGTGTGTACTGTCGTATCTGTGTCGCTTTAAGGAGTATGGCTGAATGAGTGACATCAGGAGCAGAAGTTGGCTTTGGTAGTCAGTTGCATGTTAACTTCTCGTGTTTTCATTCTCTAATTGTGTGTTTGACTGGTTATTCGGTTTCATAAATGATTGAAGCCGCATCGGCGACTGTGGCTCTCCATTAAAGTCCATTTTTTTCTTTTCACACAAGCGCCGGTGTATGTGAAACGTGTTTGTACCTGAATATTGGGCGCACAACACAAAACACACACTTGAAAAATTGTGAGCTGTCTAGTCAAGGTACCATTATACAATAACCCCACACTTGTGTTTTACTCTTATGATGTGGTGCTAAGATACAGTAAATGCCAAAGTATTAACCTCATTTTCTACAGTCACTACCCCGGTCATCTCTGGCATTTGTCGAGCAGCGATGCATATCAGACCGAGAGGCTTTGAGGCAGGCAACAGTTCTAACGCGTTGTATCATGGCCGTAACGGTAATCTGATAGCAGCGCCACTCGACCGACTTTTTCAACAACAATGACCGGGGTAGGCGTTGTCAATGGCCATCACTCACTCTCTCTTGGTTGTTAGTCCTCTCCCACCTGCCCCCTTTCTACCTCCCCTTTCTGTTCAAATGGAGCGGCTATCAGACGAGTGCTAGAACAACACGTCACAAGCGCAAACGCTGCCAAGGTACTGTATTAAAATGAATAAATAAATAAATGAATATATTTTTTCCCAGTCTCTTTACCCTAACCCACTAGCTTCAACTTCTATCCTCTCAACCCCTTGTAGAGCCCTGATCTCTCTGGCGCTAGACTCACTTTTATTTGAAATGATTTGTTCTTTAGATCCTTTGTAGGTGAAATTGGGACTCGTTGCTAGAACTTCCCCTTGTGTGCTGTGACCTAGAGATTGGTGCTGCTGCTCTTTCTGTCGCTTTCCGAGTTTTGATTGTGAATCGCGAGTCCCTGCTCCACATAACATGTAATGTACTTGGATGGAACATGATGTGTGGAATACACGCTTATAGAATTTGAAAGGCATGTTTGTAAGCCATTAACATGGCCTCATCAGAGAGTAATCTATTCAACGCTTTTTATTGGTCAAAAATGGTCAAAATGCCAAACCCCTAAACTAACCAAATTTGGACATAAGAGGTTTGGATCATGACAGACACGTATAACCCAGTAAAACACACGCTAATCGATGCTTAAGTTTACATAGAACCTGACTTGTACTATGACACACACTTGCAATGTACGTGCTTCCATGGAACAGAACTTGTAGAACACACACTTACATAAATTACTGTCACTATCTTACCCTCTAAAAGTGATGAACAAAGCCAGTGGTTGAAAGCCAAATACTTGAGATAAACCCAACAGTGGAGCCATTGTGGCCTTTAACTACAGAGTCCTCAAATGTGTTGCTCAGCCTGTTGGTTGCCCTTTTGGTCTCGCCAAACAGTAGGTGAGGCTGGGACTCATAGACTCGGTAGACAGTCTCTCACTGCCGACATAATCTCGACTGGCATAAAATTGTAATCTCCTATTTCGAGACATTACCGTGACAGCCTTGCTGGTATTCACCCTCAGAGAATATCAGGTTGGAATCTACTTTGGCTTCTGCAAACGACTTCCTCTCAATCATGGTCCTGCAACTTCGCCCATGACTTATTTGCCTTTATAATTCCGAGAGAATATGAATGTTAGTGCTACAAATGTGGTGCTTTTTGACCCCTGTTCCTGTTACCCCACCACTTTCCCGTGCACCAAGACATGATAGCATAACATTTAAAAAAAGAAAAACTTGAGTTTAATGATTCATGATTGCTTGCCAGTCCCGGGAGCACTTTGTCTTCCCCCTCCCTTTCACAATGCAAAGTCTTTCACCGTAAAACTGGAAGTGCACAACCCTCTCGCAAGCTGCCTCTTTGCTGATGATATCATCATTTGCCTCGCATGTCAAGTCAGCATCCGACTGAGGAAGCTGAATGTAATTTTCATTCAGGGCTTGTGATTTCCTTCCGCTTTACAGTGATGCGGGACTGCATTCATCTCCCCTTACAGCCTGTATTTTGTATTTCACCAATTTTCTGTTTTCTTTCATGAGTTCAAGATTTATCAGGCAAAGACTGTGTTAAAAGTAATCCAAACTAGTTCCTGAGAGGTCGAAGAATGTTGTGTTATTGTTCTTGCATGGTTTCTTCTTTTGCTGGTTTTAAACTTTACATTACGGCGCTCCCCGCCAAGCTTAAGCATTTCGTAGATGACGCCACGCCATTGTGTATTCTTCTTCTGGACATTATGACAAAGGCTTCCAACATGCTTTAGCTTCTACTCCGCTGGTTCCATCCCAGTGCTGCTCTCTGGATGTTCTGAACTGCTGTTTCCACTGTATTGTTGTATGGATGTAATTAAAGTTCCCATCGCTGCCGTCTAGATGGTCTTCTTTTTGCCAGCAGCAAAATTGCTGCGGTGGATGTAAAGTGTAGTAATAGTGGACATCGTTTAGCCAGGATTGTGTCAAGAAATTATGAATCAACCAAAGTGTA
This sequence comes from Idiotropiscis lumnitzeri, assembly GCF_059441095.1. Classification (NCBI taxonomy): domain Eukaryota; kingdom Metazoa; phylum Chordata; class Actinopteri; order Syngnathiformes; family Syngnathidae; genus Idiotropiscis; species Idiotropiscis lumnitzeri. The sequence goes on from NC_142391.1 coordinate 6,573,103, forward strand.
GACCATTACTCATCTTTTGTGATAAAACAAAATTGCAAATCTGCTTTCTAGCTCAGTTTTGCTTTGTATGAAATTGTCGGTTGTCGTCAAGACGACTGCATTACCAGGCCCCCCCCCCCCACACACACACACATGTCCTTCAGCATGTTCTTATGGCCTTCATTCCCCAAATTGTTTTAGTGCTGTCCAAGGGAAACACTGGACGACCGCCAAAGTCTCCCATCAATCTCATTTCAATGATCTCTCTGCTGCTGTTCAGAACATCCAAAGGGCTTATCGTACAGCGACAGTCGACCAGTTTTGTCTATCCCTTTGGTGTGGCTCTTACTAGCTCTAGAATAGACTCCTTGTATTAGCCGGACGGAAAAGCAAGAAGTGACTCTCCTGCACTTAATTTCCTTCCAAAATGCAAATCAGTCCCGCAGATTGCGTTGGACAGTCTGTCAACACAATCACAACTCTTACGTTGGTTTTACCTGTCTTGTATTCACCCGTGTCTTTACCGAATTATCCATGTCCATACCCTTCTTAATATGCCTTCACCTTTCTCTCTCTCACTCCCCCGATTATGCAGCCATCCACAGCATGAAGCTGAGTCGGACCCACGTGGACTGGCACAGCGTGGACGAGGTCTACCTCTACAGTGACGCGACCACATCTAAAATCGCTCGCACTGTGACGCAGAAACTGGGCTTCTCCAAAGGTCTGTCACCAAGGGCGTTGGCTGCAAAATTTGAAGTGGGTTGGCCAGTGTAACGCAACACCTCACTGGGGGGGTGGCCATAAGTGAGCAGACATTATTCGCATTCTCGTGACACCTGCTGTTGTGGAAAAGCATTGTTTATTATACCATCCACAGTCAGGGTTTTATTAAATGAAATGCACACATATGCACAACCTTGCCCAACGCTCTCATAATATAGGCAGGAACAAGTTTTGCTGAGCTTAATTTATAAGGTAATGCAATTTCTTTGCCATTGCTAGATAACAGCCAATCAGAGTGTTCAGTTGTCACCGTCGGCCAGCGTCATTTTACATACTGTGAATCATGGCTCATTCATTCTAAGTGTATCTAAATAAAACACATTGACACAAAAATCTGCCATGACTCGAAACATTACATTTACTAAAGTTTGTTTCTGTTTGTACTTCTCGTTTGACTTCTCGGACATGTTGGTTGATTGCAAGAATCAAATGTTCTTTACTGATGGCAAATTCTTTTATAGTTTGCATTCAGATCAATTGTAAGTTTACCTGTTAAATATGTAGTTACTCTAAATTAATTGTGGTATTGTCTCGGAAACTAGTTTCCTTACATATGATGTCTTGGTTTATTTGGCGATGTAATCTGAGTCCTTAAACTCCTTGAAATCCTTCCAACTGCAACCCTACAGAAATTTGCACTGCTTTCTATCACCTTGTTCATAGCACTAGACTTTAGATCTAAATATAGACTCACTCTCTGCTCCACTCTATGAACTGCTCATAAAAAACAGGTTCACAGTCACAACATAACAATGTATAGTGTGAAACCGCACCTCCCCAACCCTAACGTATTCTCTCTCTCAGCCTCCAGTAGCGGAACTCGGCTACATCGCGGTTACGTGGAGGAGGCCTCTCCGGAGGACAGACCCCCACGGACCACACACATTGTCTTTGTGGTTCATGGGATCGGGCAGAAGATGGACCAGGGGCGCATTATCAAAAACACGGGAATGTGAGTTTTAGGCCACTTTTTGCTCTTTGTGTAAAGCAGACACTTTTCTGCCTTTTTTCTGTGTCAGTATTCTGAGGTGGGGGGAGGACGAAGTCAACTTGGCAATATTTCTCTATCGGAGCCGTAACAGTCATCAGAAAGCATTATGGGATAGGGGTGTTCATTTTCACGCACTGACATTTCTCCTCTTGAAGATCAAACGCAGAATTCCAATATAAAAAAAGGTCAAGATGCAAATTTGGTTCCATTTTGGATGCATATTTGGTTTCTATTTCGATACATTTGGTTCCAATTTGGTCCAATTCATATTTGGTAGTTAGGTTCCAATTTGTAATCCAATATAAAAATAGAACATGTATTAACACAATGTATAAATACATAATTAAGAAACACAACAGGTGTTTATATATTAGACGGAAACATGAATCATGAGCCTGCGGCCCAATTAAAAAATCCTTGGAATCATTTCTGCTCCAGATCTATAGAAGACCCTACTTTAGCCAAATCAAAACATGAGTGTCTCTTTGTCACAAAGATAGTCAGTCCGTCGCTTGAGGCTTAGCCCGGCTAAGCAGGTAAAGTAGACCAAGTCGAGCCGCCGAGCATCTTAAGCCTTACCCGTGGCTACATCAGGATTACGGTCTCCAAAGACCATCCTCAGCAAAGAGGAAACGGCAACGTGGCACGTCAAACCACTTCCTGCTTTTTTTTCCAACCAGCCAAACCTCCAAAGTAAAACACACTCTTTTCTGTGACCCCCCTCCATCCCATCTGGCGTTTTACAGGTTGAGGGAAGGTGTGAGGAAAATGGAGGAGAAGCACTTTTCGGAGCACAACGATGAGCATGTGGAATTCCTTCCTGTAGAGTGGCGCTCCAAACTGTCCTTGGATGGAGGTTTGTCTTTCCATTGTGCATTTAGAAGGGTAACATTAAACTCGCCATACTGAGTGCATAACTTACTTCTACTCTGCGGGGTGTCTCTTTATAGATACAGTGGACTCTATTACGCCAGACAAGTTGAGAGGCCTGCGAGACCTTCTCAACAGCAGTGCCATGGACATCATGTACTACAACAGTCCTCTTTACCGAGATGAGGTGAGTGAAAGTCACGTCGCTACTTATTGACCCATTCCAGATGTTGTAACTCCTCCCAGATGAAAGGACTCAACCAATTAAGTCATTGTTTCATAGCAAGCATTTAACAAGTAGGTGTGTGCGAGGCGGGCAAGCAGTGAAGAAAGAAATCAAGAAAATGCTCAGACCAAACGGGTTTTTTGTAACCATTGCAATTTGTAACTCCACCTATGCGAGGCCACTCTGGTCAATGAAATAGTTTTTTTTAATACATTTTATATAATCAAGTAGTTTATTCGGTGCAGTTTTATATGAGGAGAGCAAATGGGTATATTCTAGTTGGGCATGTGATGAGGGTAGAAGCCTTAAAAAATTGCATGAATTGTAACTCCTCTCCCATGACACCACTCGAGCCAATCAAATCATTTATTCAGCGCAGCTTTTTGCAAGAGGGTGTGTGCAGGGCTGGCAAGTGGTGAAGTGAGAACCCGGCATATTTCGTAACTTATTCCATGTGACACAACTAAAACTCCAGCACCTGCTTGCAATTAGAGCAAGGAGGTGCGTGCGAGGCGCCCGAGCAGTAAAAAAGCCAGGGAAATACTAGTTGCGTGGGTTGCACTCCTTCCATGTGAAGAAAAGTCATGTGACTTGTTTCTTCCTTTCCATTCAGATCACTAAGGGACTGACACAAGAGCTAAACAGACTATACAGCCTGTTTTGCTCGCGCAACCCCGACTTTGAGGAAGGTGGAGGCAAAGTGTCCATCGTGTCGCACTCGCTGGGCTGCGTGATCACGTACGATATCATGACGGGCTGGGACCCCGTCCGCTTCTGCCTTCAGGAGCACCACGCCGTGGAGGAGGAGCTGCACAAGCACTGGACGTCGTACGAGGAGAGGCATCTGCTGGAGCAACTGCGCTACACCAGGAACAGGTCTGACTCGCAGCTAGTTCAAACGCTAAGGCAGGGGTCACCAATGTGATGCCCAGGTTGCCCCCAAGGACCACAAGAGTGGCCGGCGGGCCTGTTCTGTTTCGGTTACATGATGATGAGAAATCAGTGTCCTCAAATAAATTACCATTAATCACTAACTAAAATATATAATAAGAACTAGAGCCCAACTGATATGGATTAATTTTAGCCTGAAGCTGATGCTCATATTTTTAGAGAATGAAATCCCGAATAATCGTCAGATTAATTAAAAAAAGGCAGTGGGTCAGAATCCGTCTCCGGCCTTCCTGTGTTTATATTTTCAAAAATACTTGGATTACAACAGAAAAAAGTCTGAAATTCTAGAAACTTATACAGGATACTATGCAAAAATAGACCTGAAAGGAATTGACAAAAAAATATTGGATGGAAAATTTATAGCATACACACAATTAGAAAAACAAAATTGCAAGGAAAAACAAATATTTGGAAAAATATCGCAATTAAAAACAGGGGGCTTCTACAAATATTGGACAAAAAATACATTGACATAACAAATGCAAAAATATTAAAATACAATAAAACGATTTGTATAGCGCATTTCAAAACAGTTTCAGCTGTATCAAAGCGCGTTACACAGAGTAAAACACAAAGTAGCAATAATTCACTAACAGTGAAAGCAGTCAGTTAAAATACAATAACTTAGCAATATGTTTTATACTCAATAAATCTAAAAATATTTGCTAAATACATTTACATGTTAGTAATTTGTGATAAAAAAGAAAGTATTTGAAAAATCTATAAAATATTAGTTATTAGCGATGAAAATGTGTCTCAAATCTCAATCTCGACCTTGTGCTTACTGCGTTGCAAAGTCCATTGTGGTTCACCTGCACCACCACCTGTCCACTCTGTGTAATAACAACCTCCATGTAACTCAGCAAGTCACTGTATTTTATATCCGTTTCCAGATTACGAGAGCTGGAGAATCAACTTTTAACACTGGAAGCCTCCAAACCATCAGCACCTCCAGCACTCATATTTAAGGTTTGTTCATGTCAGCGCTGATGCAGCGCAAAGGGCAACTGTTGATTAAGTTACAGCACTTTTTCATAATACTTCAGGTGGAAAATTTCTTCTGCATGGGTTCTCCTCTGGCGGTCTTCCTGGCACTCAGGGGCATTCGGCCTGGCACCAGTTGTCACCAGGACCACATCCTTCCGACATCCATCTGCAGCCGCCTTTTTAACGTCTTCCATCCGACGGACCCTGTGGTCAGTTGCCCCAAATACCTGTTTGGGAAATTAATGCCTCCCTCAAATAGGGAATGAAAGAAACACAAAGTAGGTAGTTAGTTAGCTATTAATAACTCTGTTCATATATACTCTCGTCACACATGGATGTAGTCTTGCAGTACATAGACGCGGCTTTTAAAAGGGCAAAAACACAAATATTGAAAAGCTATCAGGAGAGAAATATGAGAAACAAAACTTTTCTGACAAATATCACGCAATGTTAGACAACTCTCATTGGAGCGGTTCGCAGTCGAGTGTGAAGCGTTTGGGATGAAGATCAGCTCCTCCAAATCTGAAACCATGGTTCTCAGTCAGAAAAGGGTGGAGTGCCCTCTCCAGGTCGGGGAGGAGATCCTGCCCCAAGTGGAGGAGTTTAAGTATCTTGGGGTCTTGTTTACGAGTGAGGGGAGGATGGAGCGAGAGATCGACAGGCGGATCGGTGCAGCCTCCGCTGTGATGCGGACGCTGTATTGGTCTGTCGTGGTGAAGAGGGAGCTGAGCCACAAGGCGAAGCTCTCGTTTTACCGGTCGATCTTCGTTCCTACCCTCACCTATGGTCACGAGCTGTGGGTCGCGACCGAAAGAACAAGATCTCGGATACAAGCGGCCGAAATGAGTTTCCTCCGCAGGGTGTCTGGGCTCTCCCTTAGAGACAGGGTGAGAAGCTCGGCCATCCGGGAGGGACTCGGTGTCGAGCCGCTGCTCCTCCACGTAGAGAGGAGCCAGATGAGGTGGCTCGGGCATCTGTTTAGGATGCCTCCTGGACGCCTCCCTGGTGAGGTGTTCCGGGCATGTCCCACCGGCAGGAGGCCCAGAGGACGACCCAGGACACGCTGGAGAGACTACGTCTCCCGGCTGGCCTGGGAACGCCTGGGCATCCCTCCGGCAGAGCTGGAAGATGTGGCTGGGGAGCGGGAAGTCTGGGCTTCCCTGCTGAAGCTGCTGCCCCCGCGACCCGACCCGATAAGCGGCGGATGATGGATGGATGGATGTTAGACAAGATAACTCAAATTTAAATATATACAAAAATAAACCAAAAACATTACAAAGTATACAAAATTAGGAAATCTTAGATGCAAAATAAAAGTTCAAAACTGGTACCGAAAAATTACAACTACAATATTAAAAAGTAATGGGAAAATATTTAACAAAAAAAAATAAATACTTCCAGAATATCTTTTGTGTGTTATTAACTCTTCTGCTCTTTTTTTTTAGGCCTACAGACTGGAGCCTCTCATCCTCAAACACTACAACAATGTTGCACCAGTGCAGATACATTGGTAAGATTTGGGTGCCGATAATATGCAATAAATCCATGTCCACTCAATATAAAAAGTCTACACCCCCCTGTGTAAATGTCTGGGTTTATAGTTTAAAGAAATAAAAAATGAGACAGCCATAAGTCATTTCAAAACTTTTCCCACCAGAAGCATGACCTACTACTTGTACAACTCAGCTGAAAAATTTGATCTTTTAAAATGGGGAAAGAATAATAAATAACAGAGATAATGTGGTTGGAAGTGTTTGCACAACCTGTTATAATAGTGACAGATTGTGCAGACAGAATTAATCACATTCAAATTAATTAGGACAAATAACATTCAGATGTTCTCGTATGCTTTAGCATTCATTTTTGTAGTCACACCAGAGCATCAGAGACATCTCATTGTTTGAAGTTGTCAGTCAGGGAAGAGGCAAGAAAGAATTTCCATAGCATATATTGAATATAGGATGGACACAGTCACGACAGTCATCATCAAGTGCAGAAAATATGGCATGACTGACATTAAGATGAGAAATAAACTGGTCACGGGGGCTGCCGACAGCAACATTATAGGACGTGCAGGAATTTCTGCCAAGTACTCAGTACATCTGACAACTATGTCCACTCTTCTTCATATATCTGGGCTAGGGTGGCAAAAAAAGGCTTAGCTTAAAAAGAAAGAAAAAAAATCTCATATGAAGGGAAATGACACCTAGGTTAAACTTTTTGGCCATAATTCCAGAAGTATGTTTTCTTCAGCTGGAACTGGGGTCTTCGTCCAGGAGGAAGGAATTATGAATAATTCCAAATAGCGGTTAGCACAAAACCTCCAGGCTTCTCCTAGAAAGAAAAAGTGTTCAAAAAAAGCCTACTAGAACATCTGAACTTCATTTGGGGTTAATCAGCGGTTCTTTAACCTGAATGAATGTTAAATCAGAATTTTTTTATGGTGGAAAAAGTTTTGTAATTGTTTTAAATTTCAAAAAACGTCCATTTGAACTGGTGTGTGTAGACTTTTTATCTTATTTTTGAGAAATCCTTTGCAGGTGCAGCGCCATCAACCCTGCACCCTACGACGAGGTGCGGCCCACTTTCCTCAACTTGACTAAGGAGCCGACGTCCGACACGGAGAGCATCCCCAGTCCGAGCACTTCTCCAGTCCTCCCCCGCAGACACTACGGAGAGTCCATCACCAACTTGGGCAAGGCCAGCATCCTGGGTAAGATGATCGCAGAGCCTTGTCATCCACTGCTATCCTGAATATAAAACACCAAAGCTGAGTTTTCCCCCTTTCTCTCCTTTCCTCTGTAGGAGCGGCGAGCATCGGGAAGGGCATCGGTGGTATCCTCTTCTCCCGATTCTCGCGCTCTAACAGCCAACCCTCGGTCTCCGTGGGATTGGAGGGCGGGTCCAACACCGAGGAGGACGAGCAGCAGAAGCGCACCGAGAGCCAGTCGGCGTACGGCCTCTCCACCATGGCCCGGCCCACCTCGCCCACCCCGGACGTTTCATGTGAGTCACCTCCCAGAACCTTCATAAGAAAATTCCTGAATTTAGTTGCTTCAAAAAAAACAAAAAACAGTGAATTGATATCGAATTAATATTGACGATGTGCACACCTTAACATCAGCAGATCTCAACAAAAGTGTGTTTTTTATTAATTTTTTTTTTTTGTGTGTCGTCAGTGGAGCTGGAGCGTCGCATTGACTTTGAGCTACGCGAGGGCCTGGTAGAAAGTCGCTACTGGTCAGCTGTGACGTCGCACACAGGCTACTGGTGCTCGCATGACATCGCCCTCTTCCTTCTCACTTTCATTTACCAGCCGAGGAAGACACCCTCCGACCCGGGAGGACACACCCCCGAACCTGACTGAACACACATTCCCCTTAACCCCCCCCCTCCTTTTTTTTTGGTTCATTCTTAGATTCAAAAAATATATTTTCTTTTTTATGCACAGATACTTTTGTTATGATCCAGTTCTGTGAACTACAAGTTATAAGCCAACGTAAATTAGTTTCATTCCAGTACAGTGGAACATCCAAAGTGGACCAAAAAATGTTTTCTCAACATAGTAAACCGCACACTATGCACCTTTATTGCATGGGGTACATTCCAAACACACCCGATTGGTGAGAATTTGGGCTTTAGCATTAAAAATTTATTAAAACATTTTTTTTTGTTTTACCACCCTCACACCTAGCAAACAATGTTAACTTTTGAAGTATTCCTAAATATCAAGAACTGTGAGAGTGTCGTATAATGTCACTTTGAAAAAAATGAAATGAAGACTCCATCCAACTAAGAGATTAGCATGCTCGCTCCCACTTGTAGTTTACTGTACAACCATACAACAACGTTATACGTTCAAACACCAAAATGTTCCCCTAAACCAGAAAATTGAGTCTAAAACCTGAATGCTAATGCTTAATGCTAACATAATGTGAAACGTCGTCAATGGTCAAACAGTAATAAGCAAAGATTTTTCCTTGATTGCAAATTTCAATTTGCAATGATTTTTATTACAGTTTTACATTCTCCACTTTAAAATTCAACGGCATTAAACTAATTGCCTTTGAAGATCAGACACTTGATACTGGTCAGTGACGGACGGGCTGTACATTTCACACGTAGGTGAAATGTGAAGTCCTTCCTCGGACGAATAGTAATACTGCTGGTATTATGAAATCTGCCTGGCAACACGACATAGCTGAATTCTGATTGGATAAAAACCTCTAACCTAAAAATTCAACACTAGTATATAATATGACATCAATGTCAAGAATATGATCATGATTTCTTGATTATGTTAGGCCAGCAGAGAAGGCCTTGAAGGCCTTGACCAACCACCACTGAAACCGGTCTATCGTTAGCGTTAACGTGAATAGCAAAACAATTTATGGAGGATAGAGTCCAAAAAAAACTACAGCAATAGCCAGATAATTTGTGTATTTGTGTTTGTGAACAGCCAGACTTCCGTTCCCTTGTTTTTATTTGTATCATCACACATTCATAAAACATTCCACTTTAGAGGTTCCACTGTAAGCGCATTTTTGCGTAGTTAATCGGAAACAAAACAATAGCCAGTATGACCTCGAAACCACTGTTGCTAATTAGCATAGCATCAGTGCTTCTGTATATACAGTAGTAGTCAAAAGTTTGGAAACACCTTCAAATTCACAACGATTTTCAAGCTATTCACGCTGGATAATGCACAGCTGTGAACTAAGTCATTCCAGGTCCACATCATAAAGCGGACCGAGCAAAAATATGCAAAACGCTGTTACCTGGGCAAAAGGGCCCTAGTTCGAAGACGTGAAAAAACATTTTGGTCTGATTACCTTTTTCTTTTGTCTACCAAATAATTCCATCAACGTTTTCTCCATAATGTTAAGTATGAATCTACAATTCCGGATTTGTTTAAATAATGGAAAAAAAAACTGAATTGAAGGGTGTTTACAAACTTTTCACTGGTACCGCAGTATCGCCCCCGTACGAGCCAGTCTGAAGCCTTCATGACACAGCTGCCTGTTGGATTACTTTGGTTTGCCTTTTGAAACAAGCCAAACATACTCTGCTATACGGTAAAGGACGGAACATAAAATTGGGGTGTTATACGATGTTGTAGTCACCATTTGCAAGTCAAGTCCAGTACAGTACGGTCAGTAATGGCCGCCTATGGGTCATCGTGAAACATTGATCAAGTTCTGACCTTCTGAAGTTCTTACCATTTTGCGTTTTATGGCGAGCCATCAAACCTAGCTGGCGTGCACCGCCCACACACAATGACAATAACTCTTGACAATTCAGCCTCGCTCGGCTGTCTAGTTTACAAGGTTCAAATTTGGTAACTTGGGACTTAATCTCATGGACGTAAAAGACGTTCGTCTTTGGAAGAGGCTCTTGGAAAATGAGCATAAAATGTCCGCTTGGGCCCAAAATAACAGACTTCCTGTGTCTTTTCAGTAATATTTTTTTTATCATTTTTTTGTGGCTCTTCTAATACTAGAAGCGTCTAACAAATTTCATATAGTTAAATCAATCTGGCTTGGAGGCAGAATTTTCAAAATCTCACAAAACTCTGCCGTAAGACATTTGGACAAATCACCTAAAATGGCCGCTTTGAGCCAAAATGTGGGACCTTTTTTTGTGGGTCTACTCATTCTTGACGTTGCTACCAAATTTCATGTTGCAAAACTAAAATTGCTTCACAGGGACTGAATTTTCAAAATATGTACAATGACACCACCTATCCCCCACTTACAACGCCGTTCTTTTGTCCATTCCAAAGAGACTCCAATTTAGCCAACAACAAATAAGAAATATTTTCGGGGCTGTTGAGGCAGTTCAACTAACTTTTCACAACTTTATTGATGAGGGAATTCCCACCCAACAACTCTTGTTGTCGGACGGACAAGTCATCGTCACATCGGTTTGCGTTCCAGAGCAGTTATACAATTCATGGTTGGAACGTTACAATTCTTTCCCCACAGCAATTTAGGCTAGTTTTGTCCTAACTAAGCTTTTGTTGCATGAACTGACATAGCCTGCTCAGATGAAAGGCGAAACGTCTTCTGAACGTCTAACGGAACGCTCCAGATGCAATCGATCCAATTCCGTGAGAATGAGACGATCGCATTCCCGATGAGTCCATCTTTTAAGGGCACCTGAACATAGTCGAAATAAGCCCAAAATGACCAGTTTAAACCAAAATGGCTGTCCTTTTTTTTTTTTTTTTAGTGTGTGTGTGTGTGTGTCCATGTTACGCAGCAAAATTGGCTTCGGGGTGGCTGAATTTTCCAAATCTCGATCGAATCATCTGTTTAAAAAAAGAAAGTCACCGAAAATGTATGCTTTGAGCCAAAATGGCTGACTTCCTGTTTTTTGTTTTTTTTTCCAGGCATGGCTTCTTGAGACTTTTTTGTCATTTCAGTGAAACTGGCTTTTGGGGCTGAATTTTCAAAAGGACTCGAACGAGTCCATCTTAAAAGGACAACATAAGCTACGTGCTGCTGCTTCACAATCAAGGGCTGACGCACTATTGTTTATCCGTGTCATAGATCAATCACGTGTTTGTCCTGTTGACTGAAAGCCACGTTGCCTTCCTTAACGTTAAAACAAAGCACACCACTGGACTTTATTTTCACAATGATAGTATATTTTTTATGAACGAAGGCACGTAAAACAAAACACTCTGTTATGTTCTTTATCAAGCAATAGGTGTCATTAGATGGGCTGGAACGCCGGATGTGCATTAAAGGTGTGATTTATAAGCCCCTCCCTTTCCTGTTCTGTGCAATAACGATGACAAATGCCTGTAAATGGATCCTAAATTCCATCCAATGCACTGTAACTATTTATTCCCTGTCATTAAAGGGCATTCCTTATTTTGGAATACAACCATTAACCCGCCTCTTATTTGGTCGTGTCGTTGATGTGGTATGCTTTGGGTAATGGACCGATTTGGATTTAAGAATTGAAGTTTGCTCGTCATTACCTTTTGCCACCATGCTAAGCTATGTTAGCATTTCATCCTTTTTCCTTTCCTTAGGCCTTCCCTGCTTCTTTCCTTCCATATGTCCTTGTTTTCTTCTCGTTCCTAGCTTCCCCAGGTATTTCTTTGTTCTTTGCTGTCAATCCTCCTTCCTTCATCCTTGCTTCCATCTGTCCTACCTTCCTTCTTTTCCACCTCCTGTTATTCTTTCGCCTTTCTTGCTACCTTTATTCATCTCGTCTTTCCTTCCTTCCATCCATGCTTGTGGCCGAGCTTCCTTCCTGTTCCCCCGTTACTACATTGATTCTTCCTCCAAACCTTCCTTCGTCCTTTCTTTCATACTACCCTTGTCTCCTTTTGTCATTTAATCTTCCTTCATATGTCCTTTTACCTTCCTTCCATATCGTTCCTGTGTCACTCACACTAGGTTTCAACCTTTCATCCCTCCTCTTCCTTCCCTTCCTTCGACTATTCAATATGCTTCTTTCTTCAATTTTCTCTCCACCCTCTCTCGTTCACATACCCTTCTCCTTTACTTCCTTGCATCCTTCCTTCCTTGCGCACTATCCTTTTACCATTTCAACGTTGTGGTAAAGTTGTATTTTCGTTTCTACTACTAGTGTCCGACTTTTTGCAACGTTTTATTTCATTTCCACACACTCGTGTTGCGGTGAACGAGCAGGAAATCAAACTTGCTCACAAGATTTGTTTTGGAATTGCAGTTAGGTACTCTTCACTGAGGTGTAAAGTTACAAAATGCTTGCCATTGTTTTGGAACGACTGCGTGCAGATGCGTAGGAAGTCTGGCTTTTTTTTTTTTTTTTTTTTAGAACAAAGGATGGATTTGTGCGATGTATGAGATTCTTTCCGAGCCACAACCGCTGTCGCTAACAACAAAGCGGTGTTCTGATGGTTTCAATGGGCCTTCTTGTGATTTTGACGCAGTCTGTGCAACATCTGCACGGGTCCGCAGGGAGCGCATAAAACATGGAAAGGCGCGCCGGGAAGTGTTTTTCCGTGCCGGGCCAGGAGAGGTCGGTCAAGTATAGCTAACGCGGGGGAACAATGGCTCCTATTGAGCCATCTGCTCACAGGCTACTTCCCCTGCTGTTTCCATTTATGGCCCCTCTGCTCACTCACATGGATTGTCGGTGAACCAAAAACAGTTAACGCACGAGGAGGAGTGGGACGACATCCATACGCTTCTCAAACTTCACCCTTCCAAAGAACCACACCCCCCTCCCTTCCTTCATTTTTTTACCACTTAACATAATTTCTCCCTCCCTTCCTACCTTCAATTTTGTCCTTATTTTCTTTCTAGTCGTATTTCCTGCCTTCCCACCTCCCTTCAGTTCTTCTTACATTCATTTCTTTTCCACCTCCCATGCTCCAATACCTCCTTCGTTCTTCCTTGCTTTTTTTTTTCCTTGATTCTTTCCTCCCTTCCATCCTTTCCTCCTAATTTCCAGTCTTCCTTCCTTTCACACCTTCTTCCTTCATTTATGACTTCCCTCTGGCCTATTTTCACCCTCTCCCTTGCTTCATTTTTTAATCCTTTACTTTACATGCCTTCTTGTCTTCTCCTTTCCCTCCTACCCTCCTTTTATTTTCCCTTCCAGCCTTGATTTGTCTGCGTCTGTACGTTCCCTGAATTCTTCCTTCGTTCGTACCATCATTTTCGCTTCCTTTCCCATCATCCTTGTTTCTATCCTTATTCCTTCCATCCCTCCTTCTCATCCCCTTCCACCCAACTTTAAATGATTTCTTCCTATCTTCCATTTCCTTCCTCATAACCTCTCTCCTTTCCACACCTTTATTTACTTCCTTCTCTCCCTTCATGTCTACGTTCCGATCTTCCTTCCATCCTTCGTCCCTTGCATTCTCGGTTCAATACCCCCCCCATTCATCTTTCCTTCTTTTTTTGTACCATACCTTCCTTTCCACCCTCATCCCCTCTTCCTTCAGACACCCCCCCCTCCCCTGCCCCAAATTCCACTTTCCATACTGGTTTCCTTCCCTCTAACTTTCTTTCAAACCATTCTTGATTTTTACCCTCCTTTCATTTCTCCCTTCCTTCCCTTTGTACATCAGTCAATTTTAAAAGTGGCTCCCTGCTTTTGTACGAGTATATTAAGCATGATGGAAGTGAGGGCGAGGAGACGTGGGATTGGAGCAGTGACGTGATCCTCCGCTGAAAAGAGGAGGAGGAGGGGGAAGAGGAGGAGAAAAAGGGGACGGCTGGACTCCATTAGGACGAAGCCTGCTGGAAAAGTGCTTGGGAATACTCCACTACTTGTTCTAAGGGCGACTCGTCGGGATTTTCTTTCCTCTAATTTTGGACCGTCTTCTCCTCCCCAAAAAACTCACCCTGTATGTTATAACCAAGGACAACGCAATTTTGTATCGTGTCGTCGAGAGTTTGAGTGTCTTTTTTCGCGTGAAGGTGAGTGTTTTATCCAGTTGACTAGAACAGTTTAGGTATACAATGCCGCTTTTTAAACGCTAGCTTTTAGCCGTTAGCATCCAACTTTTAGACGTGTTCATTTCAGCTATTTCGCCGCTGTTTTAAATACTTATTGTGCGTTTGAGGGACGGTACGACGCTTACATAATGAAGCAGAGGCGACGAACGTGGACTTGTGTGGTGTACAGCGCGAGACCGTTACTTTACAACAGGTGAATCACTTCCGCAGGTAACAAACTGCCGTAAAGAGGTCCGGTGGCCCCCACGGGGACCCCCACCCTCAACCCGGGCGAGAGGCTCCTTTTTCGGCCACGTTTAGCCCGGTGTAGCTGCCCCACCCCCTCTCCTGGACTGGACCGGCTCGCGTTGAAAAGTGACAGATTGGCATTTACTTTATTTCTTCTTCTGCACAAATCCACCATAGGGCGCGTCTAGGACCACCACAAGTTCGCCAAATCGCGTTTTAAAGCGATATTATTTTTTTTTTGTTAATGTTAAGCCTTTTTTTGCGTGTTGTTGCGACTTTGGATGGAGGCGGTAGCATCTGCGAATTAAAACAAACATTACGAGAGAAAAATGGTGGGCAAGCTGGCTAATTTGTACTCTAAATGCATTAAATTAATGTCAATGTTAGTAAGTGGAATAATGTTAATTCTAGCAGCATATAACCATTTCAAACACACATTATATTTAAAGGGCCGTATACCAACTGCCTTACCTTATTTTCCATATTTGGTCAATTTTGACACATGCCAATTTTTTTTTAACAATTATCTACATCAAATAAAGTCCAGGTCATTTCAAAGTGTTTTACAGGCTTGTCTGGTTTTAGTAAAAGGATG
This sequence comes from Idiotropiscis lumnitzeri, assembly GCF_059441095.1. Classification (NCBI taxonomy): domain Eukaryota; kingdom Metazoa; phylum Chordata; class Actinopteri; order Syngnathiformes; family Syngnathidae; genus Idiotropiscis; species Idiotropiscis lumnitzeri. The sequence continues at coordinate 6,588,183 of NC_142391.1, forward strand.
ATTAATACGTTCAGACAAATATTATTGCCTGTTGCAAGTAGTGAAAATCCAAGTGATTCAAACACTACTTAAAAAGATTTTCTATTTCCTATGGATGCTTCAAAATAGTGGCTTATGAAACGCTTCAATTCACTTCAACATGCATCCTCGACACCAAGATGCTACCAGATGGCACAAGAAACGGGGGAGCGGTTCCAAAAAGAATCTGCGGATTCCGCCTGAATGTGTGAGGGGTTCGCTTATTTGCTTTTGCGGGTGCAGATCTCATGCCTGTGTCAAGACACACTTTGACCTCGGCATGACTTCTGTTCTACTCCATCATGGCTCTTCAAACTTACAGGTTCATGTTTCCAGGGAATCTGTGCAAATGTGGTGGGAACACAGACAGTTCAAGCTTTCTGTTGAACAGTGGTACCACTATTTCATAAAGTATGCACGTATTCCCACAATTTTTCTTGATTTAATACAAAATTTTAGCTTACATGATTCAAATTTGACCTGGAACAGCACCAGTGTCGTCAATTTCAGGATGAATGAATGAATATTTAATTTTTTTTTTTCTGTCAAATGTCAAACTGGGTCACGTTTGACCCAGAAAATCTGTAATGGTTGAAAGGATACTATTGTAGATGTTCATTTCAGAATGTTTACTCCTTTTTTTCCTGTGTAGATTCTTAGTCAACCAGGTCATGATAATCTACAAAACTTGAATTGAGGCAGCTGGCTCTTGCTTTTTGGCGCGGCTTCACCTCTAACGCAAAAGCCTTTTTCAGTCAAATCTGTTGTCACTTAACTGTAGTTTGTGTGTTCTTTTTTGGGGGATCGGGGGGGGGGGGACAGGAATGGCGCTGGACGGGATCCGGATGCCTGATGGCTGCTACGCCGATGGGACGTGGGAGCTGAAGATGCACGTCACTGACCTCCACCGAGACGTGTCGCTCAGAGTCACTGGCGAGATCCACATAGGCGGTGTCATGCTAAAGCTGGTGGAGAAATTAGGTGAGCTACGGCTTAGTGTTTTGAAAAATCTCTAGCGCAGTTTTGTGGAGCTTAATTGTGCTCCACCATTCAAACGGTGCTTGGACCAACTTGACACCTGCATTTGTGTGCGTTTATGCCGTGAAGCGTTCAAGTATTGTACACTTTGCCAGTTATTTATAATCTTCACTACCTTGCACAACATAATCAGAATAACAAGAAGTTTTCCAGAGGAAAACCAAAAACAGTTATTTTCTGGATTTGGTCACGTGTAGTTCGCAATATGAACCCTGAGCAACTGTGATGTGATTTTCAGTCGACAGCAAGTTGGAAAATGGCTGCACCCTGAGATGTGGAAAAAAATGGCGGTTTTTGTGGTTTAATTAAATTTCCACAAACACAATATTAATCAGAATGCCGTGTTTGGTGCATAGAACATATTAGTGTAAAGAATTATTTTTTCAGAGTGTTATATAAATAAACTTTTCATATGAATTCATGGTTACTTTGCCTTTATTTCCATGTAAACCTAACTTACAAGACCAAGGAAAACATTTATGTATAATACATCTCATATTGTTTATTGTATTAGAGATTAATTCATTGCTTGTGTTTGTTAAAAAAATAAATTGCAAGAGGACCTTCAAAAAACAATCGCTTATTAAATCGAAATTGCGATATTGAGGGATGGGGGGGAAATCGCAATTATGTATATTTTCCAAAATAGTTCAGCCCTACCCACCATCTTGCTCAAGAGAAATAAATAAAAATAAAACCATAAGAAATAATCCACAAAAGTCATTGGCTCAAGCTATAAGGAAAGGATGCAGTTGTGCAAGAGTGGTTCTGTGTTGCAGCCACTTGAATAGTGCACTGTTTCACAAGGGCCACAGAGAAAAGAGCTGTGATTTTTTTTTTTTTCTCCTCGTCCCTCTCTGGAGGAGCGGGGGTGCTGGTGGGACAGTGTATCGTGTGTGGAAGGCTGCCTGCCCGAATGCCCGACATTCCTGCAGGGCTGCACTAGGCTTTTATTCCCGGCCCACGCTCCCGTTTTTAGCTCTCCTGTCCCGGACAGTTTCATGATTGAGGCCTTTGTTCACTCAGCTCATCTTCTGACGGTCAATGAATTGCGTTTTTGAGTTTGTTTGTCTGTTTTCCACTCGCCATTTAGCCTTTGCTAACTTTTTTAGCATTCGAACACCCGCAAAAGCTAGCATGTAGACAGATAAAACCGCTGACGTCTTCGGTTGGTATTATATTCCACAGTCTCCACTTTGTGGCAGGGCTCCCATTCCTTGTTGTGCTGGAGCTCATTTTTTTTTCTCGATGCCATCAGTCTCCTCTGAGATAAAGGTGGTCGCCTTATGTGGAAAGGTAAATACAGAAAACCTTTCTTCTTCTACATTGTAGTTGTGGTACTATGCACCACATTCTCCACTTTTTTGCAGCACTCCCTTTTCTCACTGCCCACAATCTCCTCTTAGTTAAAATGTGCTATACAATACAATATAGTAAAAGTTTATTCTGGTTTATCGTTGTAGCATTTTCTGCCACATAGGTGAATTGTTCTCTTTTTTTTTTTTGTGCCCTTAATGACCTTTTGCATAGAGTTGGTGTCCTTCTCGTGAAAAGTAAATGAATCTCATTTGTGTTTTTCCGCCATCGCTCTTTTACAGTATACTCCACACTCTCCACTTTCGAGACACTTTCTTTGCTCTGCTCTTATTCTCATCTTGGATAAAAAAAATTGTCTCTTTGTTTTGAAGACAAATACACGCGACCCACGTTCTTCTCCATTGTTGTGGTTTTATACCCCACAGACTCTACTGGGGCACTCCCGTTTGTCTGTGCCCTTTATCTCCTGTTGGATAAAAGAAGTATCCTAGAATTGAATACTGTAATTCACCTCCATTGCTGATTGAGTATGCGCTCTCTTATCTAGCTGCCCTCAATCTCCTCTTGGATAAAACAAGTCTCCTTATGTTTATGAGGAAATGGGTGGGAAAATTATCACCAGTGTTTATTTTAATATGGTACACTTCAGTCTCCACTTTGTTAGTATGCTCCATCTTCTCACTGCCCTTAAGCTCCTCTTGGATAAAAGTAGCCTCCCTATGTGGAGAAGAAAAATCTCGTTCATTGCGTATGTTTATTTTTAAACCTAATCGCCTGATGCTCCGTCCATGTTGTGAACATTCGCGTCCACATGTCGTCCATGTTCAGCACATCCACGCGGCAATGTGTTGACAATCGCAGCTGTCCTTCCAAAATGCATTTCTCGCCGGTACCCACGCACGTGTTAGCGCACGTGAGCACGCCCACGCCATTGGGCGGACGCTTGCTCATTTACTCGCCTGCTTCAATCAGTCAACTCTTTCTCTCCCGTCGTCCTGTGCGCACTATCCCAGGCTGAGATGGCCTTCGATAATGGATTAAATAGCCAAATGCCAGAAAGGCACTCAACTATTGATCACAGCTGTGCTCCCCCACAGTAACCCTTATTTAAAGCCAGCCTCTTGTAATGCTTTCACAATTCTCTCAGTTCACTTGTTCTCTGACAAAGTGCTGCCCGTGCCTGTAAAAGAGAATACGAATATTGCACAAACAACGTTTGCGGGCGGGGGGTTTTATTAGATTTCAGATGCTCTCGTTAAAGGGGCAGCTTCAAGCGTCAAGTCTGGGGTTATTGGCTTGTATCAAGTGTTGTTGGCCGGCAAAAATACAGTATAAACAAAGTGCTGTTTATAAAAAGTCTACACCCCCCTGTTGGTTTGTGGTGATAAAATACTAAAAATAACTTCAAAACGTTGTCCACCATTAATGTACCTAAAATCTGTACAAGTTAATTAAAAAATGTTTTTGAAGGGAATTAAAAACAACCAACAGCGATATTTTTGGTTGCACAAATTTGCCGTTCCTCTTAAAATTGGGGATGTGGCAGTGCTGAGAATGATCCCATTCAAACTCATGTTGAATGGGAGATGGCATAGCACACATGGTGCCCCTGATTGATCCCAAATCAAGTCCATTTGCTCTAGTATGCTTTTCCTAACATTTTTGAAGTCACTGTTTTACAGTACAATGCAAGCCAAACATGAGTTTGAATGTATTTTTTTTATAGCAAAAAAAACTGGCATGTTATATTCTTATAGTAACATTTACTCTTCAGCCTCTCCTTTGCCTCCGCTCTCTTTTTCTTTTTAACCATCCCCTGTATAAGTAAAATCAGTCTCCTTACTCCTGATGCCGAAAAACTTTGAAAGATTTACAATTTCGTCAGAGATGATGATGCCCATTTCTTTTTCAATTAAAGGCCCAAGAATAAGGTTTATTAGCTGTTATCACAAAGTCCAAAGAGAGGCAAACGGAGTGCTCTTTGCTAATGGATGCTCAGTGGGATGCATCAAAGTCCTCTATAATCATCCGTATTTAGTTTGATACTCTTAAAATATGTAGTTGTGTCACAACGCAAGGATGCTTATGCTACTGAATTTATTTTTCTAGTATCAGCTGGGTACAGTATTAATTAACAGTGTTGCAGCTGAGTGTAGGACGGGGCTGCAGGGGTGGGGGGGGATAACGGTGGTGAGGGGTGACGCATGAAGTAACAATGGGGAGGGGTCGGAGAGAGGAGCTCATCAGCCACACTACTACTAGAATTCCATAAAAGTCTTGGATGCAGCAGGAAATGACTTCCAGGGTCTGGCATGTAGTTTCCCCTGTCGCTGCCGTCACCGCTGTATTCTCAGTTCCCTCCCTCTATCGAGTCACTCACCCCACCGCCGCATTACTACTTTTTCCAACTCTGAGTTTATTCCGTCTAGTGTGGACGGACAAATAGTTGGAATCTTTGGATTATTTGAGGCATTGTAACTGAAACGGGGACCCTTTGCCCAGAATTTCATCGCACAAATTCACAGACTGAGCTTTTTATCACAGATGTCATCATCACTGTTCAAAAAAATAATTCGTCAAATTTTGTGGTTTCAATTCATCCAAAACGCTGATTTTTTTTTTTTTTTGGGGGGGGGTTATCTTATTTGTTTTTTTTAGAGTTTATATGTTACAGTACATATGCTTGTTGTCACTTTCTAACAAACATATCTGTCCATATTGTCTTTCTATATTTTTTTCCAAGACATGTTTTGGGGGGCGGGCAAAATTTGGGGATGCACCAAAAATTTTTTTTTCTTTTTTTTTTTAAATAAATGCACTTGGAAATACTTGCTTTTTATTGCAGTTGAACAAAAAGCCGGAAAAATTTTGGGGGCGATACTTTTTTTTTTGGGGGGGGGGGGGGCATTTAATTATTTTTTTTTTATCATAAAACATATCCCCCCCCCAATTTTTTTCTGAGCCGGGACAATAAGAATGTACCATAGCTCCGGATTAAAAAATAAATAAATAAATAAATCCAAAACAAAGGGGAAAAAAAAGAAACTGAAATTCAGAGATGACGTGTTTGTTGTTGTTGAACTATGAAAACCTAATTCGTAACTACTCTGTCCATTTTTAAAACATTGTTTTGTCTGATTACGTCTGTGTTGACGCTAACTTTTAAAAATGGCTGGAAATTATATTCCCTGTTGAAAAAGTCGCCATCTACATGGGCATTAAGTGTTTCTGACTCCTGCCGATCTGCTCGTAACATATCAGAACACTGCACCGCTAACTATTGGACTAACATCTTCCAGCATCCTCACTTGCATTTTTTTTTCAGATCAGACTAAAAGTTGTCCTTTCCATTTATTACTGAAATGTTATGGCATAAGCAAACCTCCAGTCTTTTGTTTCTCTGCTGATAGCTCACTGTAATTGCGTACTCTTTGCACAAGCGAGCCATGACCAACCATGGCAATGATTTAAAAAAACAAAACAAAAAAAAAAACAAGACAAATGCATAGTGCTCCATTTTGAGGCGATACGTAGACTGCGGTGCTGCCTGCTCAGCTGTTCCATAAATAGAAGTTGAGCAAACATAAAATGTTGTACTGTGATAGTTCATGTCGTTGTTTCCAGTGAAGGGGAGCCTTGAAAATTAGCCGACCGGAGAACTTTCCTCTCACGTCATGGATGCTTTTAAACATATAGGTTGGTCGTCAAACTTCTCATCTGTTTCTTCTCAAACACAAGTACGAAAAGAATGCCACGTGCGCTCCAAAGTGTCAGCAACCTAAAAGCGGCAAGCGGCTCCTGAATCAGGTCCCGACTGCCCAAAAAGGCAACGTAGCTTGCTGTGTTGGTGCTTGTTTATTTTGCTCATCCACACATCTCTTAATCTTCTTGTGGACTCGCTCAGAAAGTGACTACTACTTCTAAATTTGGTGTCCTGCTAGGAACTCTGTCGATTTTTCATTTTGCTTTTCCAACAATTGGAGGGCAAGTTTTGTGCGGAAACAGATGTGATATACCACAGGATGTCAAACTTCCTCTGGCCTTTTATACGCACCTTCTTTTCACCCTCGGCAGCTTGGCCAATTCCCGCTATTCCGTCACTTTTGATTTTTATTTTTAGGTTGGAGCGCTCGTAACACTTCTTGACGAAATCTAACCATAATCACTTTACCCAACTGCGACGTCATTCTCAAAGTGTAGAGTCATGTCATTGGAACTAGCAAGGATCTGGCTTTTATGAATCGAAAAGTGGCCCGGGGATCATCCTGCTCCCTAATCTCCCTGGCAGGAAGTAGTTAGCCTAAATAGCGGTCCTGCCCAGGCTAGCGCTTTCCTGTTTCACTTGCAAGATGCTGCAGGGCAGTGATTGTGCCGTTCTCTACTCATATGCTGACTATGGACAACATCCAGCTTACAATAAATCTGCAGCAAAATATCGATACCATATTGTATTGTATGGTTTTGGCTTACAATACACTATCGTATTGGTACTTTGACAAATTGAAACTGTAACCTGTTGTGAACGTGTTGTGGAGGCAAATGACGATTCATATAATATCGTAGATGGTTTTATTGCAATATTTCCGTTACCCCACAGTCGCTGATATTATTGGTGTCATTGCAAAATGTAACGTACATCATACAAATGATGTATTGCGATGTTGTTGGCATTATTGGCAAGGTATTGTGATGTGATGTGATATTGAGGGTTCATTCGTTACGTAAATATCGTGATGTTTCACACGTGGTTTTCTTCCAATATGCTGATTTCCGCCCAATCGAAGGCTTGATTGGAAAAATATTGCGATTATAAATCCGATTTCGTTAGTTATATATGAGACATCGTGTTGTATTGTTTAAGCTTTTCCAATATGAAATGGTTAGCGCACAATTGCCGTCGTCTATTATTGGTATCGTTGGTACAACTGTTGAGCTCAAAGCATTTTGTGGGTTTTCAATAGTTACGGTAGTGTTCTCTCAACTTTTGCGTTTCCATTAGTTGTTTGGACTGAGTGATTTTGTCTTTATTATGATAGTTTGCCAATGCCAATAATATCGTGAATTTGTATCATCTGATTTTGAATACCTCCGATTAACCACACAGAAGCTTAGATACCCCTGCATTCAGTCCCTTCACTTTTCCTTCTGTGGTTTATGATGTGACGTAAGGAATTCAGCGCGAGGACATTTTAGAACCTCTGACATTGTTGTCGCAACACCCCACACCTGAGTTTCAATGCAGTAAACTGATCTGGTGCTTTTTTTGTTGGAAGTTCTACAGTCATTGAACAATGAAGACCCAAACAGGTCCTGTTTATCCATCGCCAAGGCGTAACCTTTTACCCAGCTGGGATTTAATGTTGTTTATTGTCGCACAAAGAATAGTTTAATTTAAAACCTGAAATTCGCTTTTGAGTGCCTGTCCTCCCTCCCCCACTTCAATTAAATACAATGAAACATGTTCTCGTTCTTCGATGAGGTATCACTGACGAGTCGTTAACGGGCTTAATTGACCGAGTGTAAAAAGGAGTTGATGTCTACTGTTTGAATATAACGTAAAAAACAAAAGCTTCTTCTTTTCTTGGATGCAGGATTCAGTTTATGAAATTATTTTAACGCCCTCGACACTCTTTCTTGGTGCCCATGGTTATGAATAAGAAGCATTGCAAAATACTTGCTCAAAAAATATTAAAATGTTCACAGAAAAAAAATGGTTCTTGTTAGCTGATAATGGCTGGATGTTGTGACGTTTGCTGTTGCCATCTAGTGGTGGAGTTCGTACACACACAGGGCAAATAAAAAAGGACGCTTCGTCATTCAAAAAACTCAAGTTCGGACACTCGCAAGACAACTTCATAGCATCCAACCTCAGTTTATTGCATTAGTTCTCCTGAAAGTGGGGACGCAGCTCACGATCAACCCCGGCGGAGGCCATTATGCATATTGCATATCTGCGCCATTGATCTGAGTCCCCTCTAAGCTTTCTTGGTAATGTTGTTATTCCGCAAGGACTCTAATTGTATCAAGCTGCGTCAGGGTGATGCGAAGCACTAAAGTGTAATATTGTTTTGCTCCTTTCTGGATGTTGACACAAATGGACACAAACTACCTGTCTCAAAGGTTTACGCTAATAGCCATTTGGCTTCTAATGCATCATTGCTAGCACAGATGTACTCGCGGACTTATTATCTCGCACTACCTGCTCGCATTCTGCCTTCACCTACTAAAATGTTTCATGTACAGATCGCGCTACTATTTAAAACAGATAGCCAAAAATCCAGAATGATAGATGAGTTTTGTTTCTCAAGAAAACACAGAACTGCTACTCTTGGGTAAAATTATGTATAAAAAAAATAATAAATAATTATTCAATGTTGGGTTAATAAATGTCATGATTTGACATATTATGCATTAAGCCGCCCCATTTCCTGAGAATTTAGTAGAAAATTGTACAAAAGCAGTCAAGCCTGCATGCTATTTAGTATTAGCGGTAGGATAAATCGCAATCTTTTTGTGTCACAGCGATCTTGTGATAAACAATATATTGGAAGAAAACCATCAATGATGAGTTATGTGTATGTAACTCTAATGTTGGCAATCTTGACCAACCGCGTTGCAACTCAAATTTTGCCCTGAAATTTATGGTTGATTTCCGAATTATACAACTCCAAAAGCATCATATTTTAGAGTGACCACTGTACCTGTAGACGGCCTTTTAATCCATCCATGCCAATGCTCGGGTACAGAGTCATCCCCACCCGGTGTCGCGTCCTAGGCGAGATTAGAGTTGGGCGGTTAAAATGCCAAAGATGCATGTGGCAAAATAACTTTATATGAGACGCCGTGGATAGACTTCCATAGATTGCGTTCCACCGTGTTTTGTCAGGCAATACGAATGGCCAATAAGGATTTTTTTTTTTTCCATGTTGAATCAACCATGACGTGCATAAAATCATGCCAAGTTAAGTTGACACACACAGCACAGTCGCAGCCCATCATAGCAGGCGCTGTTTGTATTGTTGTACTGCTGTAGCCGAGTATATACTTAAGCAAGCGTTTCCTTAGAGGAAAAGATGGGCGACACAGCCTCAAGGCTCAACGGATGAAAAAGCCCAAAAGTTTGGCAGTGTGGACTTTTTTTGGTTTTGTAATGTCAGGCAGGAAACAGAGTAGCGTGCACTACAAATTATGTCTTGGTGCATGTTCGCATAAAAACAGAGGATACCACTGATCCTTTTTTTACCGCCTGAAGCAGTGCCACCCACAAACGCTCGTGCAACAACAACAGACCTTGAAGTTGATTTTATTTTATTTATTCTTTTTTTTTTCTTTTTTGTAGCTCACATATGGCCCAAAATGTGTGTCATCCCCCGGGTGGGAATGTTTGTCAGCACCCCCTGTCGACAAGCGTTTCCCGTTGTAATGGTTTTAGCGGAACATATTTGTCAAAAATGATGTATATTATCACTCAGACTGTGTCAGCAATTCCATCCGGTATTAATTCATGACTAAGATGTTCTCAACTAGACTTCTTAATGGAAATCACAGTCGTAATATGCCTCTGAGATGGGTATGTCGAATTTCTGCTGCAAAAATGATGAGTCAGGTGAACCCGTTTTGCTGCTTTTGTCACGAGCTTGTGTTTTCTATCACTTCAATCAGCCACGCCAAGATTGTGTTTGTATGTGCTGTGCAGATGTTGTCATCACCTGACTTAATCGCATTCATGTTGACTATGTGGTGTTGATGGTATCTCGCGCACGAGACTGAGTGAAATGGCGGGCTTAGTGTTAAGACCATTTGCATCATGTTTTAAACGTTAACCAACATTGCCTTTTCTCAAACTGGATGTTTGATTTAGGCACGCCAACCCGCAGATGTGTCTATGTTGTGTATAGAAACAAAGTTGCCGTCTAGCGGCGCCAAATTGGAGTCACTCTAGAAACATCATAGCGAACCTCCCCTTGTCGTGGTTTTATCAACTGAAAATGGTGAACTTTGCCATCATGCCCCGGCAAAACCCCTCCCCCGTAAGCAGCGCACCTTTGGAAAAGCATCACAGACTGTAAAAGATTACACTGCGCGTGGGGGTGTGTGTGCGTGTGTGTATGCGTGCAAACACTGTGACTGGCAACATGTGTCAACTCTTATCTGTCAATGTCACGAGTCTCGTGTTTTGCATGCGGGCTCAGCTGACTGTCACTGCTATTTCTTTTTTCCTCTCAGTTGAACCACACTAAGCGTTTCTTATCAACAGTATCTGCATTGTGCTGTTTCAAGACAATTTAGATTGAATAAAATTAATCAGCATCTTGTAAATAAAATAAATTTCAACCATCTCGGCTTGAACAAAATCAATTGCAGGATTTTTTTTTCTCAATATTAATATAAAGCTTGGCCTAACAGTAACCAGTTTGTGCATTTATTTATATCTTTTTTTTTTTAACCCATCCTCCAATATTCTAAATATGCATCTTGGTGCCACGGAATTGTTTTGACTAGGGCTGCACGATATTGGAAAAAAATGACATTGCGATTTTTGGGGAGGCTGCGATGTAGATTGCGATATTGAAACTCGAAAAAATTTTCACCAGATGACTCAAATAGCAGTTTGGGAAGACTTTGCTTTGTTTATCATACAGCTCTGGGATGGCCACTTGATAGAAATACGTGCGCCACGCCATTTTATACCTTTTGTCGAGCGTTTTTTTTAAACCACTCTTTCGTGACGGCGTTGTGTTGCTTTCGCTTTCCCCCCGGGAAAAGTTATTGCCTTGACTAATTAGCAGGGGGCGAGAGCAAGACGGTCTGTGTAGTCTCAACAATGTAGAGCATAGTGTAGCGTGCTGCTTTTATGAAACAAACCAAAAGTTTCCGTGTTCTAAAAAAAAAAAGAAACATTGCACGTCCTACGATGTGACTATTGCGAATGCGCACATCGCAATCGCGATGTTCAAACCGCATATCGTTCAGGCCTAGTTTCGACCATGTGTCTCAAACTCTTACCTCTACCATCGGTGGTAGAGTCTGGGTGAGGCTGGACCGCATGAAGTAATACACAAAAATTGATCCAACCCTTTAACGGTTCATCTAAACTCGGACAGGTACTTCAGAACATGACCCATTCTTCCACACATTGCCTTCTCTTTGCCTGCGCCCTTTCCTCAAATTGTCTGTGCAGCAGGTTTTGAGAAAGACGCGACTGGGGCTCAGTGACAGGATTTATTTCCCTTCCTCATAGTGTCACTTCGGAATCACGTTGCATCCAAATGACTAACATTTTGAATTTGAATAGGATAATTTGGCGTTAAACACATCCAGAAGCTGTCAACATGATGCTAAATTTGATAAATGATGATGACGCATTTGGAGTCTTACTGCTTGAATGTGAGCCTGCCTTCCTTTTTGTCATTTAACACCCCCCCCTTCTTTTTGTAGAAGAACAAGCAAAACCTGCATTCAAAATTGTGCAATTCATTCGTATTTAATCACAAGAGCGAAATATTGAAACGAGTTACTTCTTGTTCTGGCCTGCTTAGTCACTTATTACAATGACTCCTCTTATTGATCTGCCTCCATTTTTTTCCATGTCCTTTTCATTTTCTCCTCCATCCATCTCTATTGTCTCCTCCCCCAAAGGCCTCCTTGAGCGTCAGCGCTAACGTGACCATGCGATATGGTATCTATAGCTTCTGAAGAATATCTGCCTTTACGGATTGACTTTATTCTTCTTAGTTAACAGTGTTAAGCCGTTTCGCTGACTGCTGTAGCAAGGCAAGCGGTCCTGCTTGGAAAGTGTTAAATAAAATGAATCACTTTACCATAAATTATGGATTAATTTAGCTCGTTAAAGTGTGCCCACGTACAAACACACGCGCGTCTAATGCATTTAATGGATGGATAAGAACACGGTACACGCATTCAATCTTTGCCTCATCTTTCCCTGTCCTGTAGCGGTCATAAAACGCCGCCTCTCCTGTTTGCTTCCCTTACCCTTGTCTTTCAAGACACAAGCCCATCACTCCAACAAGGGGCTCGCCGGTCCACGTTTAATGCACCCAATTACTTAGCCCCCTCAGCCAGCCCCCCTCCTGCTTCTTCTCCGGGCTGCCGCATTACGTCAGGTTTGACAGGCTGTATTTTTAGCTTGGATATGCCATTGGCCCTTCCCGTTCGCTGCGTGTGGATTAAGTTACAGCCTTGTTGCAGAAACAACCCATCCAACGTCCTCCCTCAAGCCCCACGATGCTTCCAAACGCAGACGGGACGCTGTTTGTCCCGTTGGGGGGTTGAGTTAGGAACAGTAACTGAAGTGAAACCTCTTTCAGGAGAGCCTGCAAAATGATTGCACCGGAGCCGCATGACGCTTTGACACTGTGACGCAGGATTGTGAATCGGCAGAAAAATATCAGCCAACATTACCACGTTCGAGTTGTAATAGTAGAAACAAATCGGATCAATTGATGACGCTAATATTTGTCCACTCTAGGTTTTTGAAGCCCTTTGAAACTGTTTTGACGAAGGGCTATGCAAATAAACTTGACTTGACTTGAGGGTAACTGAGCTCTCTTTTCACACAAAGATCCCTCAGAATTGCCACATCGAAGTCCAGCGACGCGAGATATGTCTGCAATGTTGCGGTTTCACACTGTGACATTGCTGCATCCTGAAATCAGATAATTGGATTGTGTGCGGTAGGTCCAAACTAGTTAAAAGTTTAGCACAACTTGGTGGGAGCCTTGCAGCTGGGAAGGATTTGTACCTTTAAGGTTGTGGGTGTACCTTGGAACAGGCAGGAGCCGACCGGTGTCCTGCTTCCATTACGGCTCTGATACTACTTAAAATGGTGGAAAATTCCTTGGTTGACTTCTTCATTGCGATCATGTATACGGTAACATCACAGACAAAAAGAGCACTTTGACAGGCAGTGTGGAAGGGGCTTAATGTGTATTCGTGGTTCCCTCCAGTCAGCGCAGTGGTTTAGGTAGGCTGAGTATGTGCGGGCTTAGATTTCCCTATTTCTATAGAATTTGGTCTGCGGTGAAGAAGGAATGGTTAAGTGCTAGCGTTGCTGTCAGACACTAGAAATGACATGTTTTGTTATAGAAAAAAAATCTGCTATGCAAATACATTGGACTATTTTCAGTTTTCCCTCCCAATCTCTTTCCTGATTAGTCCTGTTGCCCTTTTATTTGATCTTATGTTGTGAAGCTGTAAATCTTCCACTTTTTGTGCATGTGATTGCCGTTCATACACGGCGGCAATGTTGAATTGGGGTATGAAATTGTCCCTGCAATATTCCACCTCTGAATTTAGTGTCAGATGCCTAACAAAGGCACCCTGGCTGCATTCTCCACGGGCAAGGTTGTGCAGAAAAGTGTTGTCTTCAACTCTCATAGTCAAGTCCTGAATGCAAATCTTAACCCCCTTTTTATGCCGCTGCTTCCTCAGTTTCAGTGTCAAGGTGGGAATGGACTAAGACCATCTGACGTTTTCTGCCATGCAGCATTTTATCCGACTGTGGTATGCCGTGTAGTTGTGCGAAAGTGCACGCAGAAGTGGCAAGACCACGCTGTTGGGCGAATGCTGGATTTTCTGATATGGCAATTTTACGACGTAGCTCTTCAGATGAAGCTTCAGTTTACCATCAGCGTGCTTCTTCTTTGTCCCGAGAGTCCACTGGAGAACATCTCCTGTCGAACTAGAGCTACCATTCGTGCTCTGAAACAGAAATTGTGCAGGATCTGTCTGTGAAGTCGGCTTCAGTTGTCCTCCGTTTTTTCCTTCTGAATTTCGGTAGTCTCCCCCCACTGGACAAAACCTTCCTGTCTGCTGTTACGGCTCTGATGCAGCAATTGTCCGGGATCTGTGAGTGAAATATGTTTCAGTTATCCTCAACGGGGTTCTGATTTCTGGTAACTTACTCTCAAACTGATTAACACCTTCCAGTCTTCTTCAGTCTTTTGTTTCAATTTTAGTGAATCTCAACAGATTCTGGCTCCACTTAGTCCCAACCCATCCTCAAAACCTAACAAAATCTTCCTGTCCTCCTTCTTCTGCTGTGACGGTTCACATCTGTCAATTTTACTTGGATATCTAAATTTTGCCCGATCACTTGTTTTGGTAGAAATGAAGAGGTGGTGCACAGCTGAGACATCAGGAAGTGGTGATGACAGCTCGACCCCATGCCAGGAGTAATGCACTCAATACCCCCCCCCCCCTCAAAGAAAGCTTTGGAATGTTTTCACACTACTACCGAGTGTTTTGTAGCATAAACCTCAGTCCCCCACTTGGGCCCCGCAATAATGACTTCTGCATTGAGAGGCTTGTGGCCGCTCTCTTGTTGAACTTTCTTTGCAGTCCTAATCACCTTTGTAATCTCTTCCTCAACCCGGTTTGCTTTGCCCGGCATCACAGCGGTCTTGTTTCCTGATTGTAAGCAGCCAATCTTGTTTCTTTACCCCCTTAATCCCTTTCATTCAGCCTGTTTTCGATAGAATCTGCAGGAGGGCGTCAACAGTTTTTTCGGATGCCCCTTTCAAGGGTTCCAGTTTCCATAGCATCCAGTCACTTTCAAGATCAGCGTAATATTTTCCTTTTTCGAAGGGACAGAAGCAATGAGTCAGTAATTGCTATTTCTGATTGAAAAAAAAAAACACGCACTTTCAATGAGAGCTTTCCACCTCCTCCTTATGATGCAGTCATGTTGTTGTGACATTTGGTGCCACATTTGGCTAATGTGTTGGGCCTTGAATGATAATGAGCAACTCTCGTCTGGTTCACTTCGGCCTGGAGCTTTGAGTAACTCTGCGTGAGCGTTTACATTTTTTTTTTCCATCAGCTATCACTGAGGAATGACATATTTTACTCCAGGAGGTTTTAGAAATATGTTGTGCCATCAATTTTAGTTATTTTTTTCCCACTCTGGCACTCTGTTTTTATATGAACCCTACATTTACCCCTAAGTGCTTTTTGTCTGGTCAGGTGTGAACACGCTAATTGAATTTGAATGCGGAAAAAATTTCGTGATTTCAATTCCACACAAATTTTGGCACATTTCATTGTTGTCCTTGCAAAACGATTCAATGCGAATTTAATCTAACGGAAAACAAGTGAATTGGGTGGGACCCTAAACCACAAAATGGTGACGTGACAGTAAGGCTACTTATTTCTTTTTTGACAGGAGGTCTGGAAACCTTCCCCATCCACTATAGGGTACCGGCCAGACCCAGGAATCACAAACAAAAAAAAAACAATCTGGGTCTGAATTTATGTCCATTTTATATTTGGGACCTGAACCTGTTGTCGCTCCAGGAATGCCAGGAAACACTCCACAGCAACACGACGGTCTATAGCCGGCCAGACCATTGTTTGGTCCACGTAACGGATGATAGCTTGCGCCGCGTTAGTAAATCCTCACTCCTCTAAGCTTTCAAAGGGGCTGCTGGCCGTCGAGTTGGTGGCCCAGGCTTTTAGTTCAGCGGTCAGTGGCTCAGCGCTAGCCTTCCAAGTCGGTGACGTGTTGGCTTCGGCAATTTGAACATTGAGTGAACGCGGGCTGGAAGGCACATCTGGACCTGTTGTGTTTTTTGGGATTATTGGTTTCATCGGTTTATCAACTTTATCTGCTACACGTCACCGTTGTGCAATTTATTTAGGTTCTTAGCTGGTTTGCCAATTGGATCATTTTCTTATCATAATCGAATGATGCTGTAGTTCGCATAGCGACTGGTCGATTTGGTTTTATAACGCTCACTTCCTTGGCAGAACAAACAAGGTCGATTTTTAGGTTGAAATTAAAATATTGTAGCTGTGTTTGCTGTTAAAACCAGCGACACAATTTTCGACTCATGAAAAGACAACAAAAAAAGTTGGAAACAATTTACGAACCTATCGACTAGAAATCTAAAATAAAATTCTGTGGTGAAACCGTGATCTGAGCCATTAAGTAATTTTGTAACGTCTTCACTATTGCTTAATTAGGATGAGGTTTGGTGTAAACATTTAATATGGTCATTTTGCTCTTTTTTTCCCCCCTTTATTTTGATGTATTATTTTTGCAATAACTACACATCTTCGTTCACAGAGCCTTTAAAGACCTGTGCCCTATCTCAATATAGTAAGTCAGCTAAACTGATAAAAGGATGATTTAATAAACGAAGGTCTGCATCCGAGCGGTGACTCAGCGAGCAAAGGGAAAGACCCGCAGGGAGACTGCGCATGGGCTGGACAGTGTCGAGAGAGTCCATGGGCGTCGGAAAGAAGACACCACTTCTTGAGTAATGACATCACTACTCCAAGGGGAAAATTTGAAATTATAATGACCAAAGTATTCTTTCTAGGATGTAACTTAAATTAGGGCGTTAAATCAGTTCTGCATGCAATAGTGGAGTTGTCACCTGAAATGGAACACACATGGTGCCCAATGTGAGCAAGGCTCAGTCGTCATTATGTCGAGTGGCTGTCGACCAACAGCCTGGAAGCATTGTTGGGTTTTGGGTGGGTTATCGCGATCACAGCGCGACTTTTGCCAATATACCCCCTCCAGCTTTCACACAATTGCTGGTCTCCTCACACACACTTTGACTTCACAAATATTCTGGAAGATCCCCGCATATGATCTTCTACCCAGAAGGGACATTTGCTTGACACGTTGGACCAATGACAATAGTGTCATTCACGTATGCATTCCATTGGATGAAAGGAATGACATTGGAACCTCTCCATTGTGTCAGCCTGGCCCAACCCAGATTTCTTGGGCATCAACAGCGACGTTTGAAACCATAAACACTGGCAAAGATTGCTACAAATTGTGTTGCATATTGATATGTATCTGTTAATTTTTTACTGTCAGTCATTAACATGATCGGTATCTTCATAGAGATGAACAAATAATAGTAATTTATTTAATATTCTTAAAGGTAATTTGAGAAAAATGTATTTAAAATCAACTTGGTAGCCCTTCGCATTAATGAGTAACCAAGAAGGAGCTCGCCCCTTCAAAAAGGGTGAAAAGGTTGTTGACCCCTGCTCTTAATTGTGCTTCGGTGTGTGAATGGTTGTCTATACGGTTACTTGCCCTGTGATTGGCTGGCGACCATGCCAGGGTGTACCCTACTTCTTGCCGGCTTGGATAAGCGCTAGCTCCGTTGAGAATAAGCGGTATAGAAAGTGGATGGATGTTTGATAACAATTCTTATCAGTACTTGATTTATTTATTTTTTATTTTTTGAAACCCTTAAGTTGTGCACAAGCCACTAAACGACTGTTTTGTAAACCAATAATGATGTTTGCTTTCTTGTTCCGAAATTGATAAATATTGTGATTTGGTAGAAAATAAACAAGATTGGAATTGTGACTCTAGACCAGGCGTGGGCAAACTACGGCCCGGGGGCCACATGCAATCGTTTTAATCCGGCCCGCCGGACTTGAAATAAATTAAATCAATAAACCTTGTTCATGTTTTATTTTCTAAAAACTGTGGCGTGTCAAAGACAGATATTTTGTTATAAATCATTTGTTCATTATCATTGAAAATGAAATGTATTTTTTTTTTTTTGTCCGATGAGGTGAGGTTACCAAAACACTCCATCTGCTCCTGGTCCGGACCCTCTGTCAAATTTTAGAAACCATTGTGGCCCACCCCTGGTCGAGACTGAAATCTCCTTGAGCCACATTCCATCTATCATTCAATCAAGAAAATGACGAGAAATTAAAAAAAAAAAAAAATAAATAAATAAATAAATAATTCTTGGACTTGAATTGACCAAAAGTGGGCACAATAGAGCCTAATGGTACAAAATAATTATTATGAAATGATGGATATATTTAAAGAGATGATCTTGAAGCAGACTAAAAAATGTTTGAAGTGCTCCTCCATTTTAATTTTAATTTATTTTTGCACGTTTTGATGCTAACATTATGCTCCCACCACCAGACGTGAAGAAGGACTGGTCGGACCACGCGCTGTGGTGGGAGAAGAAGAAGACGTGGCTGCTGAAGACCCACTGGACGCTGGACAAGTACGGCATCCAGGCCGACGCCCGGCTGCTCTTCACGCCGCAGCACAAGCTCCTACGCCTGCAGCTGCCCAACATGAAGCACATGAAGGTCAAGGTCAACTTCTCCGACCGCGTCTTCAAAGCCGTCTCTGACATCTGCAAGACCTTCAGTAAGTGGAGCGTTATCATTCTTTTTTTTTTTTTTTTGTTTCTCCCCCAATATTTTACAGACTTGCATCGTTGTGCAATTCCCACCACTCGTATTTACCCAACACGCTCAGTCAGCTCTGCCAACTGGTAGCGCACTGTTTTCTCTCGACTCATGTTCTTGGAACCCAGGCTCCATCTTGTCTTGTGCTTCTATTTGGTAAACACACATTATCATTTTTGGCTTGGAACATAGCAAGTGCAAATCATGCAATATCAACTGCCTGCTCACTGGATTACTCCCAAAGACAACGGAGATAAGAGGGTGGATGATGTCACAGTTGGATGTCTGGATAAGTTCTCATGGACAAACATGTTGCTTTCAACTCAACAGGGCTGGAGAAGTCACCGTCAGGTGTTCAACTTCACATACTTATCACGGTATTGCGGAATACCCGTAAGGCCTTTTCACACTGCGCTTCTTTTTTCTTGGTATACCATGATGCAAGCTTCTCTAAATTTGGATATGGTTGCTGGGCGATGGCCCAGAAAGTAGCATGGATACTTTCCCACTAGTCAGTCTATTGCCTTTAGCACTCTGAAGTCACTCTGCCAACCCTTTTCCGATTGGATGTGCCCTCCAGTGTCACGTATTGGATTTTTATTTTTTTCATTTATTTTTTACTCAAGGTGTGTCATGTCAAACATCCACCTCAACGTGGTGTTCCATACTCGCTTCCTAGTAGCACATGCACAATGAATGAGTTCGTCGACTGCATGTTGCTAAGTGCAGTGTGAAAAAGCAGAACGTTGTTTCTGCAAATAGATAACGCCGCAGAACATAAACAATGTGAAAGGACCTTACATGGCACCATCCCCATCTGAGATGTCAGACTTAGCGGGTCAACCTGCTAATTTTCCTTGGCCTTAAATCACTCGCCTCCTTTCTGCTTGTGCTTCTTTTGCTTGTTTTTTTCCCCAACTGCGCCTTCCCAACAATTTTGTGACAGCAGATGCAGCTTTCTGTAAATGCATTCCAATCTTGGCATTGCAAAATGGCCAGCGTCTGGCATGTGCCTACAGCTCTGATACCCTTTCTCAAAAAAACGGTGATTTTGCAACTGGTACCACACTATCTCTATCGCAGACCTAACAGTCAGGGGTTGGCCCCTTTAACCTTCTACTTCCAACTTTTCTTTATGAATCTGTCCATCATGAAGTGTCATTGCACACGTGTTGCCTGCTTCTTTATGGATGGCGTTCGGCTGGCAGGCAAGATCAGGTGGCAGTGTTTACCTGCATTTTATTTCATCAGAAAGGCGCACATTTTTATTCTCTGTAGGGCACAGAGACATTGTTTTGGAAAGCGACAAATTGTGGAGAAACAGGGCTGTATCTTTGGCTGGGGCCGCCCTGGTCGGGAATGCGTCTGTATTAGATCTATTTTAGCCGCTTTGGCATACTTGGTGCATGCCGAGTCGTTGCAAGATTTGGCTGTCAAGGCGGCACTTGGTTGCAAAACGCAGAGACGAATGTGCTATTAGTAAGAGTGAAAGTCAAAAATATTAAACATTCTGGCAGAAAGTTGTGAGCTAGTCCTCGTTTCTATTTACTTTTATTATAAGTAGCTCCCAAACCTGTTCTTGTTAGTTTAATCCTGGCGTTTTTCTATTGACTACGATATTGGCACAAATCTCCAATTCTACAATGTAAACAAACTCTTAATTTATTTTCCAGATATTCTTTCACCAGTCAAAGCTCCTGAACACAAACACTCCCATTCATTAGCACAGTGTCGGAAGTCCAGAGAACACTCCCATCTTAACAGCTTCTCCCACGTTCACAGACAGTCCTATACTGCGCTTTTAATAAATGCTGTAAAAATCGCGCCGTTCCACCCCAGTTTTGACCTTTCTTCCACGCGGCACTTGTCACAAGACGATAACGCTTGAGGACTCGTGCAGCCTTTTTAGGAAATTGGAGACTACAGTATTTGTGCCCATTCCAGTCATAAGTGTGTCTCAACTTTAATGTAAACCCTTAATATGTTAAAGCAGCGTTTAAGATAAGATAAGATAAGATGTCCTTTATTAGTCCCACAATGAGCCCATCTATCAATGCATCCATCTATCTTATCAGGTACTGTATGTGACACTCGATATTACCAATTTGCGTTAAAATGCTTTATTATGCCGTTCCGCAACCGTGTTTGTTTTCCACCAAAACCAGCCATCTGCCACTAATCAGAACCACCTCCTCACCCATTTGTCCAGTCAGACATGAGTTTGTCTTGTCTAGACATCCCAGAGTTAACTTCAGTCACCTTTCCCGTGTTATAAGCACAGAGCGCCATTGTTTACCTCCTCATGATTGAGTCTTCACAAGTGACTAACGCATGACCGGAGCTGCAAGTCCAAAGGTGCTGCAAAAAAAAAAAAAAAGGGGGGGGGGGGCTTCTATTTCCCAGCTGAGTTCCACCACTTAACGTAAACAAGAATCAGGTTGCTCCACTTAAGCACCACATGAACGACTTTAGCGAGCATCTGTGCGAAGACAAGACACTTAGTGTACTGAAGGCTTGTAAGCATCAAGCAAGTACCAGATTTCTTAAAATGTGGAACTTCTTAATCTGTGCCAGGACCTTTTTTTTTTTTTTTTTTTTTGCGTTGTACTGATTTTCAAAACAAAGGAAATGATGAAACAATCTTGCACATGATATATGATTATGGTCACTATCGAGCGGAATCAAGAGTTAAATGAGGCCGGGCGTTTATTTTCTCAGATTTTTCTTACCATAAATAAGACAAAATGAGTCAACATCAATGACGTTTTCTATACACGAGTAACGACGAGTTTATAAATAGTTAAGTTATTTGAGGTGGAATATGTTTTGGCAATCATGAATCTGACTGAATGTTTCAACACCAAAGTTGCCAATCTATGGCATATTTGATTGTTTTGTTCTGTTACATCCATTCATTCATCCCCAAGGCGGACGGTGGTCAGTGCGTAACAACATGTTGATTAAATAAAGTGATCAACAGCAGTTTCCATCCTACGTTGCTTTTCAAGTGTTGTGCTCGAGCACTAAACATGCATTTCAGAATGCCAAAAAGGTCCGTCCTTGAATACATTTACAGCCCGTCAACTGACGTCTGCTTAGCGTGCCTGAACTCTCGTCACACCAAATGTGCTTTTGCTTTCAGCTAAAAGTCCTGTTTTAATGAACATCATCGGCGTTTTTGCTCCTTTCTTGATTTTCTTGGTATTTCTGTACCTCTTCCAATAACTTAATCGGGCCTTGGCGGCCTCGTTTTGATCTAGTTAGGCCAGAAAAATTGCAACGTAATGATCGAATTGAGTTTCTTCCCTCATATTATTTCTCAGTCCACAGTTTATTAGTCTCTTATTAATTGACTGCTTTGTTATTGATCCAACAGACAGGAAGTCGCTCGCGTTGCATCTAAGGTACATGAGGGAAATATCAGCCGATACATTTTAGTCCTTTTAAGGTCTTTTTTTTTTTTTTTTAAATCTCCGATTCCGTTCTTACTCTGTAAATTTAGAATGTGATGGTGTCGTGATTGGCCTTAGTCACTGCAGTGAATCATGTGTTCCACTGAGCACACATCTCCAGCACAGCTTTTTTTTTTTTTTTCTCTCTTTTTTTTTTTTTTTCGTTGCTGGAATTATGTCAAGCCCTCAGTTCTGGCTGTAGGCCCGCACACTGCCACAAGTCTGCAGAATGGAAGATTGACTCTTCTTCTGGAGGTGTCAATTCCGCTAATGGACCTTGTTTTTTTTTTTGTTGTTGTTTTTCTCGTAAGTGTCAACACACTAGGCCGCAAGTATGTGGCATGTGTCGGAGAACTTTTTCCTGCTGGCTTGTGAAATATTATGATCCTATAATTCAACATGCGCTGTCAGCAATAAATTAGAAAAATACTAGCGGGGCGCAGTTAGTCACATGTATCTCTATTGTTTCTCTGCCAGGTAAATTCTACTTCTGCTGGTGTTTTTTTGTTTGTCTGAATTTTCCCAGCAACGGAAATCCTTTAGGCCTTTTTTTCTTTCAAAAGTTAGTGACGTTGCGGCAAGGGGAGACTTTGTTTCTAAGAAAGAAACACAGTAGTCATTCATATAATTTTGGCGACGAGATTAGTTGTACTAGTCAAGGTCAAAATTAATCACACAAGTTTTTTTTTTTTTAAGGTAACATTTTAACATTCCTAACTGCCTCGCAAGTGTAAAAAAATGAGTTCTTTTAATGAGAAAGCTTAAAAATAATAAATCGAATGTTCTATACTTGTACACTTTCCTGTTCTGAGATTTGTAGAACTCATTGCATCGCTGGTAAATTTCTGTGAGGTTGTCGCAGGGGGAAAAAAATAAAAATAGTAAGCAAAGAAAGTCTCACACATAAGATTTATTTAAAAAAAAATAAAAAATGAGAGACAAAGCCTCTGCCTCTAAGCTTTGCAGTCATCATTTTTCGTTTTTTATGGTTGCTACAGACTCGAGCCCCCCCCCCCCCCCCGTCGAGAAATAAGTCTGCAGGAAGGTGGTGAGCAGTTGTTTCACATTTCATTTCAATGAGTAACAAAATGCAATGCTGACTGCAAAGCAGAACTTGCTAAAGAATCACAATCCCAACACACAGACTGCCTCTGGATTAGTTGCTCATCAGTAAAACACTAACCTGAGCGCGCAACCGCCATTTTTACAACTTTCATTCACCGGCTCCCATATCACTCACCAGGCCAGACCCCACCTTTTTAAAGCAACACATACTCAAAGTCACAGTTGTTAAGATTTAATAACGGCAAATCATTTTTTTTATCTGATTACTCGATTAATGCTTAGGATAATCTGTAGAATAGTTATTTCTAAACATCTACAGGAGCTCATCCCGTTTCTCCTCGTTTTGCAATACCCTTCTGAGGTGGTATTACAAAAAGTCCAAATGAACGCAATGAATATTACAATTATTAAACCCCCATTTTCCCTCAGTAGTAAGTAAAATTGCCACGTGTCTCCCAAAACACACGTGTGGGGGTGCGCGTGAGTGTGTGTGTTTGTGCTGGAGCCCAGCTCAGTGGGCCTGAAGCTCACATGGCTGTATAAGGGCACAGGGATTGTGCTTGAACGCTACAGTGAAGCCAGAGGAGTAGAGGGGGAGAGCCCGAGCGAGTGAGAGTGAGCGAACTCCCATCTGGTAGTTTTTAATACCTTGGAATGCTTTTGCTTTAGTTACACAAAGCAAACAAGGAGCTTTCTTGCTACCATGTTCTCCCTCTGCTCACGCTTCCCTTAACAGACTCTTCAGTCACACAGCGCCATCCATTATCAGAGTTCCAGTGGAACCTCCAAAATTGTCCAAATAATTTTGCAAAATGGCACCTTAAGATGATGACTTCAGTTTGGTGTGCTTGGATGTGATAATGATGAGAACCAGAGAAAAGAAAAGTGTGACGATGGCGATGGCTTCACGGGACAATATGTGAAACTGGATTGGGGGCAGCTCACGGTCATCATGGTTAGCAATCCTGCCACACAATTTTGAGGTTCCGGGTTCGAATCTCCGCCTTGGCGAGTAATTTTACTTTATTTAATCAAGCATGTCAAAAGCACATTGGCTGACAATAACATGGATTTGACTACAGAAGGAAGTCTGTTGGACGTCTTGGGTCTGGGTGATAGACTGGTAAACGTTTTTTAATACTTGAGAATACGCGAGAAGCACCTCGCCAACACAAGCCTCACCATCTTGTGACGTCTATGCGCACGGATGCTTTCCTGGCCTCCGAGACTCGAGGAGGGGGGTAAAGAGTGGGAAGAAACTGCTCTGGTTTACTCATCATTTTGAATTGTGAAGTTTTCAAGGCACAAGCACGCTCTCACACACACACGCACACTTTTGAGATGCGTTCAAAATTCTACTGCTCAGCAGCAACCCAATCGCACGAGTTTGAGAAATGGTTGTTGAAAGTGGGGGTGGGATGGTTGAGGTTGTCTGGCCTGTCTCACTTGGGGATTACACTCCGAGCAAAGATTTGTGGGGCCTTGAGAAAAGGGATTTATATTTTTTTTTTTTCCAATCCTCATGCGCGGCAGCTGTCTGTGAATTTGTTACCTTCGCCTGTCTCTCTTTGCCATCTCGTTCCATAGTTTTTTTGGGGTTTTTTTTACTAGAAATGCTTTCTTAACCATGGCCTTTTCAACCCTGACTTTTTTTCCCCTGTTAGGTTCAAACAATCAACCGTCTGTTGATTGTTCATCCTGTATCTCTCTCCACAGATATCCGTCACCCAGAGGAGTTATCTCTACTGCGCAAGCCGCGTGATCCCAAAAAGAAGAAAAAAAAGTTGGAGGAAGCCGAGGAGGATGATCTGGAGTTAGAGGGTCCTCTGTTAACCCCTGGATCAGGTCAGTCCCTGAGGCTATTTTATCATGAACTAAACGTGTCACACTCAGATGGTTCCGATGGTGCCTGGATTTTGAATCTGGGTCCGACAGCCACCAAAAGATGCGTTGATCCAAATATACGAGCTCTACGTGGCCTCTGCAGCCCCGGCTTCCTTGGCGGGGAGGAGGACGGATGGTTGAGATTCCACACATAGTTGGTCACGCTGCCGTTTTAAACCCCGCTTTTAGCCTAGCCGGTGATGAGTTACGACCCAAGTGGCCGCTAGAGGAGGAGGGTCAGCGACACTTTCACCGTTTAACCTAAACACCCATTTGTGTGTGCAAGCAGCATCCCCAAAACACAATTCCATTTTAAATTTTTTTTTTTTTATATAATGGAGGACTGCGGCAACACCCAAAAACCCTCGTCATTACATTTCCTCCAGGGTGTCTTTATCTTTCGATGGACCGATATATGATTTCTGTTTGATGGTGCCAAGGGTTCACTTAACGACAAGAATGTGCGCAATCCACCCCGCCCCCCACCCCCTCCCATCAGATCACATACTATAGCTCGCCAAATTGCTCGGCGTTCTTCCGTCCCGTGTGTCAGGGCCTGGCCGGTTAGCCCGGCTCTCCTGATTGAAATCACAATGAGGGAGGAAGCGATGTAATCACTTCCAAAGCCGACGTGGTCACTTACTTTTCCTGCGTGCTTAATGTACTCAGGGTAGAGTTGCGCATATCTTGGATGGACGTTTTTGCTTTCCTACACACAATTAATTATTGCGTTAAAATATTTTCAAAGGCAAACTATTTTGAACTCCTGTTTCATGTCATTGCCCCGCGTGGAGTTATGTGCGAGGATTTGGAAAATTTTACTGCTTTTACGTTGACTTCTTTACATGGCCATCAACTCAAAGCTCGATTCCCCACATTCCTAAGAATTTTTTTTTTTTCAAATGTGATATTCTCAATGGGATGCAAGTAATTCTTTCTGAATATTTATAACACCTGCTTCAATGCTTTTGCACTTTTCCGCAGATGAATGACGTTGCATAAGCAGATTCTGCATGATTGTCCGTCGACTTTCAATTTGACAAGTTGACGTTTTTTTTATTTTATTTTATTTTTTTTTAAAGATAGCGAATTATCTGTCACTGGTTGCTGCTTTGAGATGATGCACTCCACTTAATGTAATTAATCAGTCAATTCTGAACTATCTGACCCTGGTGTTTTTAGAAATTAGCTGCCCGTGGATGTTATTCAACTTCCCTTAGCGAGCTTTGTGCACCTCTTTAGATACTGAATCAACAGTGCCTCCCTTGGTCGCTGCTAAGCGGTGTGCTCCATTGTGACGGAACTAAGCAATCAAGTCCAAAGTTTTATTTTTTTTCCCACCTACTAATGTTTTGGGGGAGAATTTCAGTTTCATGAAAATGATGTTTAAACACATAATAGCGTACCCACGCCGTATGGTCGGAGCCACAAATAACAGTCTGCGAATAGCCCTGAGGTAATGACCAATTATTTCCTCTTGGAGACTGAAAACCTCACCCTCCATCTTTTAAAAGTACCGTTTAGAAAATACCTCGTGCCAAGAACACTGAAGAACATCGAAAGAGTCCATTTTAAGACTTGAGCTAGTGTCTCCAGTTTCTTGGCTGGCATGTTAATACATTGTGTTCGACATGGATCAACATGGACGCTTGGGACTATCACAACAACGCCTCGCCTGTTTTGACGCCCCAATGAGTGTCTCAGAACGGGCGGGCCTTCCATGCCTCTACCAAGAGGCTAACTTGAGTCATTGTCGCTCTCACCTCTAAAAATGACCAATATCTCCTCCTACTTTTTTCCTTTCTACTTCTTTTTCCATCCTTCCTTGAAACAAACAAAACAAAAGTATCCTGAATATTCCCATTGACATTTCGTCCACTGTCCTCTTTTCCCTGCCTTTCTGTCTTTATCCTAGCCTCTGAGATAATATACATCGGACCCGTCAAAGGTAAGCTTTCCCCTTCTGTCCTCTTCTGTTTCTGCAGCATTGCTTCCTCGCCAAGGCCTTCCCTTTCCTTCATCCTCACCCTGACCACAGCTGCCGTGTGGAGATCACACGACGTCCATATCCTTCGCAGGACTCGCACTAGTCCGGGTGGTCTCCCTTTTTTGAGGGGGAAGTCAGCTGACTCGCAGGGCCACGTAATGAGAGCTTTGGCATCCCTTGAGCTGGGCTTACGCTGTAGTTGTTGCAAATAATGGCAAAGTGTGTGAGTTAATATCTGATTGAACAGAAGTCCTTTAGGTGACATTAGCGTGCATTTTAATTGGCCGACGACTGTCTGTTCAAATCATGATCAAGACTTTTTCACTGTGGGATGGGATTTCTAATTGTAAAAGCAGGACTCACAAATTGTGTTTACGATATCAGTTGTGAGGAGATCGCAATGTCTGGTCGAGTCTTGCATGGTTCTGTGTGAATGGCAGAGGAAGACCAATGCTGTTATACCACTTGGATGTACCAATGTTTCCGGAACGCGTGTCTGCCTCATTTGTTCCAGATCACTGTGTGAAGGCAACCCATCTAAATGCTACGTATGTGTCTCAGATGGGCCGATTTCTCGTGGCGGTTTCCAGCTTGAAATGTAAAACGTCGTCCTAATCGTACAGTCTATGGCTAGCAGTCGTTTGTTTTGTTAGAGCGTCGCTGAAAATGCTCTTTCTAGTGGAATTCCAAACATTTTAAGGAGTGAGAAAGTTTCTCCTTAACAGCCTTTGGTGGTCTACAAATCCCATGTGTGGGAGTCTTAGGGAGTTGATGCATGTCGGCATTCAAACTGACTTTGACTCGCATATCAGAGTTTGTAAACAGGATGGAGGAGTTGTGTTTTGAAACCGGCTTTTCCCCCCTTATACAAGGTCTCCACTTTTGGATTCCTCAAGAGACCCCTGTTGGAGTGACTTCCTGACCTGCTGAACTTGGGCATTAGAGAAAATCCAACCAAGGAGCGCATGAATAACACGCTTCTCTGCTGAGGATGTGCGGCCCCGTCCTCCGAGCTTGCACCCTGTTCTCATGACCTCCGTTTGAAACCCAAACCAAGCCCACTTCCTGATTTCAGAAGGGATTCGCTACAGTGTTGCTTGTTGACGCTACAGAAGGCGAGCAGCAATAACGCTGCAACGATGTTTGACGGAATCCAACTAGATCCGATTCACTCGCTTAATTGTTCAATAGTAAGGTGCTTTGGCTCACATACCCGGAAATCTTTCCGCTTCCCCTCCGTGCCAAGTTGTGCGATGTCGTTTTCTCCTGCCCCACTTTACTCACAAAGGGGGTACACACATTAAGGTAATCTGGCAACTTTTCTAGCATCATTTCCCTCTTACTGACAAAAGCAGGCAAAAGCTTGATTATCCATCCCGTGGCCCTGAATCAGCCTTTCCCAAACGGACATTTAAAATATAAAGACGATTCAGTGCAATGGAGATAAGCTAATAAATTCTTTTTGTGGCGGTGAGGAGGTTGTCAATCTTTTGTGTGTACCCCCCCTGAGTGAGTAAACCCTAATCATCTCGTGCATCGTGTGCATGCTGATCCACATCGGTCCCACCGGGACGTCGTTATTGAAGTCACTCATCTGCAACGTGTGGAGCTGGAACATGGCTGAGCTGCTAATAAGTGTGGGAGTGTTCACCTTCGGTATTTGTCAACGTGCACTTAGTGGAGCAGCTAAACTTGATTTATTTTTTTTTTTTGTTTGTTTTGAGCAAGCATTCAGGTGATGATGCAAGCATGGAATTTGGTTTGAATATAACCTTTAAGTTATTTGAGGGGAAAAAAAGTGCTTGTCATCAAAAACTTTGAATGGCCACCATTTTTCGTTCAAAATGGCAACCAGTGCTCTGAAAACTTTGTCAAAAGATAACAAAAAAAATATGTTGTATTGACAGATATTAAGTAATGCTCTGGGTCGTGGCATATTATGCAAATGAGGCAGTTAATTGGTGAACATTTGGGCAAAGAATGACCCTAAATTATTTCATTAATTGCACTTTGTTTATAAAACAATAGTGTTGTTCGAATGATTTTTTTTTTTTTTTGGGCTAGCACTTTTTTTCTAAGTCGATCTCACAACGAGTATATCTCTGCCTAATTTCATA
Organism: Idiotropiscis lumnitzeri; assembly: GCF_059441095.1. Taxonomy (NCBI): domain Eukaryota; kingdom Metazoa; phylum Chordata; class Actinopteri; order Syngnathiformes; family Syngnathidae; genus Idiotropiscis; species Idiotropiscis lumnitzeri. The sequence goes on from NC_142391.1 coordinate 6,617,273, forward strand.
CGTGCATCACCAAACAAACGACAGCTTTTCGTTTGTGCTCCACTGTTGTTTTCCCCAAGTTTCTAATACGCCCCCCCCCCCCCGATGACTTTCAGGAAGCATCTACTCCAGCCCGGGCTTGTACAGCAAGACCATGACGCCCACGTACGACTCACGAGACGGCAGCCCGTTGTCACCCACGTCCGCCTGGTTCGGCGACAGCCCCCTGTCGGAGGGCAACCCCGGCATCCTCGCCGTCAGCCAGCCCATCGCCTCCCCGGACATCCTGGTCAAGCTTTACAAGCCGCAGTCTCTACTGGATAAAGCCAAGATTAACCAGGGGTGAGGGGAACGTCACTTAGTTGCTTGCTGCGCCATATTTTGTTGGAGTTTTACGACCAAACGACTGTTTGTGTCCAGGTGGTTGGACTCCTCCAGGTCTCTGATGGAACAGGACGTCAAAGAGAACGAGGTGTTGCTGCTAAGATTTAAATACCACAGTTTCTTCGACCTCAACCCAAAGGTAACTGTCCATAAAACACAATCAACACGGCTTTTTCAGGAGACTGCGCTAAGTTAAAGTATTTAGGCGAAACTATTAAAACAGCCCAATCCGGTTCGGGATGTTAGTTGAACTCAAATTTTGGCATATTTAAAAAAAAAAAAAAAAAAAATGAATTGCTATTTAAACACGCCACTGTTGGGCATTTTCTTGTATTTCAATGATATTTACGTAATTTATCATATTGCTTCATGTGGTACTGATCAGCCAAGAGCTGTAACTGGTGCTGTTCGGCTCTTTGGTTAATGTCACCCTTTTTATTTCTGCTATTTTCCTTTGCATCTTTGAAAACTTGCTGGGAATTTATACTGTCAGATGCTTTCCAATGCCGTGCTAAATTTTATGGAAAGTCCTATTGTTTATAGGTGATATTTTAGTTTAATCGTCATTGACGTGTCCAAACCACTGTGAATATTAAGTCGTAAAAACAAAGAGTCAGTCTTACTCTGTGTACAGTGAAAGTTTGTCCGTCCTTGAATGCTCTCTAAATTGAGTCGTGTGTGACATAATCCTTGGTGGTGGTCCATCTTCTTGAATAAAGGTTGGGGAAGAAACCAGAGAATTTGGGTTGGGACCCAAAGTGTGCCACATTGGGGGCTTTCGACTGTCGTTTTGAAGGTTTCCACTCGTACCTCTTTTGACTGTCAGCCTCCTGTGGGTGCGTGTATTAACTGCTGTAAACAACCTCTCATTGCCCAGTATGACGCCATCAGGGTGAACCAGCTCTACGAGCAGTCCAAGTGGGCCATCCTGCTGGAGGAAATCGAGTGCACGGAGGAGGAAATGATGATGTTTGCCGCGCTGCAGGTAAAGCTGCCTTGTCTTTGATGCTTTGTCAACGGTCGAAATGATGATGATGATGATGATGATAACATTACAGTATCTTAGTTGCTCCATTTCTTTTTTTCACTTCACCCGAGTGGCGGTACATCTTAAGTTTGCACAAAGAAAAACCAAGTGATTCTCGTAAGTTGAAAGAATTATAAATTCGGGCACTAATAAGTCAAGGCCTTGATTTATCTATTTATTTTTTTCAATTAATTAATTGATATATTTATTTAAAATATCTGGTTTATTCCTGTTAATTTCTGTGGTTTCCAAATAACCATGCGTGGTGACACACTAAACAATAAAGAACAGTAAGCACACTTGCATATTATTTTTAGCCTTGTCATTTTAAAAATCAGTTACAATGTTAAGACTCTCTGTGTGTCCACCTCTTTAGTCTGTAACTATTTCGGACCCTCGTTTAAAAAAAAAAAAAAAGAAAGTGCCCATGCCAGGTTCCTTAGGACACCACCCTGTCCTCACCCTTGGGTTTAATTATAGAGCATCTTCAGGCCACAGGATGCTGCATTTTTGACCAACCAGTACCCAGCGGGACACTGTTCTCGCTCATGAGTTTCATCTGAGCGGTTATAATTAACTGGTTTCCTGTTACTCCCCACTCAGGAGAGACGCTAATCCAACTTGGGTGTTTGGACGCTCCCCACCGTTTGAGACTATTTTTCATCAAGGGTTGCATGAGCTCACGGAGTTGGCTGAGGTTTCACGGGAGGGGAAGGTGGATACTCGAGTCTAAATAAAGAGCCCGCATTTCCCACATTCAGTACGTCGCCGGCTACTGTTGGCGGCACACTGAGATGAGATAATCAGGTGTTAGAAAATAGACTCAGGTGACGTTTTGAACTTTGCTGCGAACAGGAAGTGACCTCGCCAGGCCTTGCAAATGTTTAAAAGGCAGCTGTAGAGGAGTGATGAGTCACATATGCACCCTTTGTCCCACATTGGCCAACCTAAACTATCACAATATGTCTGTGTGTCTTTCACAGGTCAGCAGCTGTTCATTCAAATAACAGAAGGGGGGGGGCTGGCATTAGAAATACTGTTTGTCAACAACTTGTGTTTAGTGTTGTAGTAGCTAACGTTGACGCTTATCCTTTAACTTGGCACCTCTGACCGTCTGGGCTCTGTGCTGACCATTTTTTGTCCACATTGCCTTCTTTTTGTCAAGCATTTTTTGCTGTGTTGATATAAATGTAATGAAAGTCACCAATGGTGCGGATTTTTATCTTGAATTTGTAATTTTCAACTTTAGCTACCTGTCGGCTTGGTTGTGTTCACTTTTGAAAGTATTACATGAAATTGCTTTCGTAAAATCTTAAATTTCCAAAAGAGGTGGTTTATTAGCTTATTGCACTCCAACAGAGAAAATGAGTGACTTAATAATAAAATAAGTGTAAAGACTGCACTGTTAGCAAAATGAGGATAAAATTGGGCGTTACTGAGAATTAGCGGTTGAAATATCACCAATCACCATAGCTGCATTCAATGTAATTGTGATTTATTTATTTATTTTTTAATTCTTAATTAATTTTGTCTATAGCCGTCAATCAAAAATGTCTTCACATGAAACTGGTCCAAGGAACAATAACATTTTCGGACTGCTCCGCTATACTATCAATCAACTTTGACTTTCATCACATGATACTCAACTGCAGCAAATCTTAAGTCATTCAACCGCTATTGACAATATAACAAAATAAAAAATCTATATTTTCATAGTCGTCTTACGCATTGTGCAAACAAGTTGGAATTTTGAAGGGTTTAAACATTTCCAAATCATTTCAATGGTGACAGTTAATATTTAGACGCAAGTGAGTCACGCGTGTACTCACAACAATGAACAAATTAAACGTGGTGCTCATGATTCCCAGTCATGGAGTGTAATCCGTCCTGACTGTCCTGCTTCTCCTCCCGCCAGTACCACATCAACAAGCTGTCCATCATGTCGTCGGACAACCACATGAACAACAGCGAGAAGGAGGTGGACGAGGTGGACGCCGCCCTCTCCGACCTGGAGATCACGTTGGAGGGAGGAAAGACATCCAACGCCCTGGTAAGGAAACATCCTCCAAATGACTCTCCCCAAAAGTCCCACAAATATTTTCTGGGGGAAAGAAATGCATCAAAAGACAAATGAATCCGATCAACACAATAAAGGACGACTGGTGGCAAAGAGGGAAGGTATGATGATAACCATAGAACAAGAAATGTTATTGTGCAAGGTATCTGGTCTGGATGCTCGGTAAAATAATTTAGCAGGCAGATGAGGCAGAGACTTGCCACAAATTGTAAAAATCTGCCAGTAATTAACCGCAACCACAAAGTTTTATATTATACTGCAATTGCCTCCTGATGGGGTGGCACGGTGGACGACTGGCTAGCACGATGGCCTCACATTGCAGAGGTCGGGGGTTCGATTCCACCTCCGGCCTTCCTGTGTGGAGTTTGCATGTTCTCCCCGTCCCTGAGTGGGTTTCCTCCGGGTACTCCGGTTTCCTCCCACATTCCTAAAACATGCATGGAAAGTTGATTGAACACTCTAAATTGCCCCGAGGTGTGAGTGCGGATGCTTGTTTGTCTCTTTGTGCCCTGTGATTGGCTGGCAACCAGTTCAGGGTGTAACCCGCCTACTGCCCGAAGCCAGCTGGGATTGGCTCCAGCACGTCCCTGCGACGCTTGTGAGGACAAGCGGTACAGATAATGGATGGATGGATGCCTATTGATGCCGAAAGATGGTGCCAAATGACTACTCTTGTCAGAATGAAGCTGCTCAACTCACATTAATAGTTCTTTTGCACCAAGTTGCTGGGTCCCACTTTATAATTCAATTAGGTTTTATGACAGGATTTTAAGCCTGGAACTAATGATTTTTTGCTCCAATGGGAAAGTTTTACTAGGTTAATGGATGGATGGATAATTCTACTTTCAAAGTTCCACAATACGTCTGCAATCCTTGCATAACGGATGTTGAAACCACTCTATACTCAGCTAAGCATGACATCATTGTTTCACTTTGTTAATTGTTAGGATTTCCTCAGCTTCGGCTAACAATGTTTGGATTTTTTTCTGCCCCTATTCCTCGCAGGGTGACATCACGTCTATTCCCGAGCTAGCGGACTACGTCAAAGTCTTCAAGTAAGCCCTCCGCCAGCCGATACCACGAGACAGCCTTCTCATTCAGAAAACATTATCAAGTGCGAGGGTCGGACGGTGCATTTATCCAAAAAGCAGGAAGCAGGAAATGGCCTTAAATAACTAGTCTGCAAACACGAAGGCCTGTTTAAGATCCACGTTGGGTTGTTTGCCAAAAGGCCTTTCTGTTTAGCTTTGAAGTTCAATAGTAAGCAGGTTTTAAAACTTAATTACTCAGTTTTTGGCTTTGAGCCTTTGCTGACAGGCTGGGGGATCTTGAGTTGGAGGGTAGAGAGGGGCTCTCATAAAATGATTGGAGTTGATTTGAAAATGCACTGCATCCAGCCTTGTCTCCCCCCCCCCCTCCTCTTTACTCACTGCAATAATTCTGAAACTTACTACATCGACTCCTACGTACGATGTGTTTCCCAGACCGAAGAAGCTGACACTGAAGGGCTACAAGCAGTACTGGTGCACATTCAAAGACATCACAATTTCCTGTTACAAGAGTAAAGAAGAGGCACATGGGACGCCTGCTCACCAAATGAACCTCAGAGGTGTCAAAAAAAAAAAAAAAAAACTTTTTCCCCCCTCCAATTTTGTGTTTCTGTGTACTTGGGCTAACGCTGGGCTATCGCTGTACTACTTTAGGTTGCGAGGTGACCCCAGATGTGAATATATCGGGTCAGAAATTCAACATCAAGCTGCTAATTCCCGTGGCGGATGGCATGAACGAGATCTGGCTGCGATGCGACACGGTGAGCCCTCCGCCGACATTCTGTTGTGGCGCACTGAAGAATTTTCGAACGTTTGGATTTGGGGTCAGTGTGGGAATTTGGAGATTTTTATTGATTTATTTATTTTTAGGAGAAGCAGTACGCCCACTGGATGGCCGCCTGCCGCTTGGCGTCCAAGGGCAAGACCATGGCGGACAGCTCCTACAACCTGGAGGTGCAGAACATCCTATCCTTCCTCAAGATGCAGCACATGAACCCCGACCCGCAATTCATCGAGCCCATCACCACGGACATCAACCCCGAGTGTCTGGTGTCACCGCGCTACCTGAAGAAGTACAAGAACAAGCAGGTGAGTCGTGTGGGGGCAGATAGAGGAAGCGAGACACAAAAAAAAAAAAAGCAATGACATTACATTGCGGTTATTCAGTGAGAGTCTCCAAGTACGCAGTGTGTGCTCAGTTAGACTGTTAGCGTTGTGGCTGTGTGAGTGTTTCGTGGGAGCTTGTTGACATGTTGATGACTCTGCTGGAGGAGTGGGTCGGGACAGAGTGGCGTCTGATGCTTCCCAGATGGGCGCCTCCTGGCATCGGCCTTGTCTTTCCCTGGAATGCCCCCCCCCCCTCTTCTACTGAGTAACTGACACTATAGTCGACAAGCGCATTTGAAAGACGTGAGGGTCCCTGCACCCCAATGCACCCATCTCTTATTTTCAGATTTGCGAGGGGAAAATCATTTGCTGAGGATCAGGAGTCAAAAGTACTGATACTATTTCAAATGTAAGGATTCAAAGTAAAAAATGTTGCCGGAAAAATAAATACACAAGTAAAAACCTAAAATATTTTTACTTCGTTACTTCCCACCGCTACTCATTGTTACTCTCATGCAGCTATGTCACATGTAAGCCATAATGAATTGTGGCTTTGCATGTAAGCATCAGCTGTCTGTGTGCGCTTTGCGAACAGCTGAGTACACGGCTGCCATCAATGTGTTAGCAGTAGGGTGAGGTGGTCTCCATAGTAGAGTCACTCCATGCGGTTTCATTTCAGGAAAAACACGGACTACAGTAAAGTCCCATTACTCACTCATTTTTAAGTGAACAGAACAGCTCATACTGTAGGGGGTCAAAGAAGTACTCTGAAATGGGAGTAGTGCGCGCGAAAACTGCCTGGGAAAAGCAAGGTCAGCTTTGATTCCCCCATCCCCCTAAAGCCCTCCCCATCCTCCTTCAAAGAGGACTTCCTGTTAGCAGAAAGTCCCAGTGGACGCACACGGACACGCACTCACTCCCAGGAATTCCCCATCCAAAGCGCGCGCATGTTCAGAGAAGAGAAAACAACAACATAATAACAATCAACTTCCTGGGTGTGTGTGCGTGTGTGTGTGTGTGTGGTTCGAAAAACAAATGGCCAGCAGACGTTGCGTGACACTTGCTCTCCATCCCCCTCTTGTGGCTGTAAAAGGAATTGCAGCATTAACGTATGTGTGCCATAGACCATATACATTGCCTGATTGGAATTGAGATTGATAAAATCTCCAATGCTGGAGGAAAGACATTAAAAATGCAACTTCTAATAAAGATAGAAAGTTGTTTCCCAAACGAGGGTCAAAATGTATGTATATATTTCCCTCAAATATTTTGAATACAATTTAAAACATGTCATTACGTTTTTCTGAGCACGTCAGGTTTTTGAAAGATTTTCATTTTTTGGTTTTTAAATTTGATCTATAAACTCTTGAGCAATCTGGATTATACCATGCATTGTAATTTATACCTCCGGCATTTAAAAAAAATCATTCTGTTACTGAAGCTAACCCTTAAATCATAGATATTGTAATAGTCTTTTAAATAATATATAGTTATTATTATTATTATTATGAAAACCTGCTAAATGCTAAATAAAAAAAATGCCGCAAGATTAGGAATCGTCCCAAAATAATAATTTAAAAAGTTTGCTCATATGTGTTTTTGCCGTCATTTGTGAATGCTGTGAAATTATTTGTATTAATGACATGCAATCACAAAATAAAATTGAATTTTGCCCAGATCTGACCAAATGTGGGATGACCTTAAATCTCGACAAAGCAGACCTCTCTCTGAATCGCCACTTCTGTTCTTTTCTTTCCTCTTTACTTCATCCTTGTGGACATGACTTCCTCCGTTCAATCCGTTTTGATTCTTTCTCCTCCGTTTCTCATCCCTTCTGCCCTGCCTCTCCAGCAAGGTTTAATCAGGGATTTGGTAAGTCAATCCTGAGTGTCCACTGGGTGCATGTTTGATAACCTGGCAACTTGTAGCGAGTAGCTTTCTCTCATGTAACCACATCTTGGTGTCAAATAGTGGCGAGCGTGCAAGATGTAGCATCTAACCCGTTTTAACACGCAACTCATCGCCGTGTTAAAGAATCGATTCAGCTTTTATCTGATCGCTTAAAAGCCTGAGATTTTACGCACAATCCGGTGAGAGCGCAATATTGGCTCAACTGTCGTCGCTTTCGCACAGTGACGAGGCATCCACGTCCGGTGCGATGTGGAATGTCGTTTACTTGACGGGCCGCGACAACTGCTTTCCACGCAACAAGAGTGGATCAAGTTTGGATGAAGAAATTTGTCCTGGCTTTAATGCGGCGTTTCGGATCGTATCTTGGTTTACAACCATAACACAGATTTTAGACCAGGTGTGGGCAAACTACGGCCCGGGGGCCACATGTGGCCCGTTAAACGTCTTAATCCGGCCCGCCGAACTTGAAAAAAAATTCAATGAATAAATCTTGTTAATGTTTTATTTTTTAAATACTGTGGTTTTTCGAAGACATACATATTGTTGTAATGCTTTTGTTCGCTTTCATTTAAAATTAAATGTATTTTTTTTTTTTTTTATCCGATGAGGTGAGGTTACCAAAAAATTCCATCCATCAGCAGCTGGTCCGGCCCCTCTGTCAAAATTTTGAACCCATTATGGCCCGCCAATCAAAAGGTTTGCCCACCCCTGCTTTAGACCAGAGTTCTAAATTGTAACCCAAGCTTGAAACCCTAACATTGTCTTACAACCTGACCCTAACACGGGTTTGGTTACCCTAATTTGCAACCCCAACCCTAGTTTGAAACCCTTACCCTATCTTAGCACCCTTATTTGAAACCCTAACCCCGGGATAGTTTGAGGAATTTCAAATTAGGCTTTTAGAAGACAGATTTATTGTTTAAAAGTAAGGACCTGAAATACGGTTTTCAAGCCAGGTTGGGGTTTTAAACTAAGGTTTGGGTTTTCACGATATTATTTTGAAATGGGGCCTCAATTCAGTTTTGAACTAGGATAGGGTAGATTCTAGCCTGGGTTGGGCTGGCAAACAAGGGTAAAGATTTCAAATCGGGATTGGCAGTGTCAAATTGGGGTTTCAAGACAAGTTTATAGTGTCAAAGTAGGGTTTCAAGTCAGGGTGCATTTACGGGAAGGTCCTGTCACGGGCGGCAGGTCATGCATGCAGTGTTGCACGGGTTGGATTTTCCTTCAGCTCGTGTGTGCAGCCTGGTTTCACTTGGTGTGGATTTTGTTGATTGCTCAGCAAACAAGGAGAGGATTTATTGTGTGTGTTTGTTGCTCCAGATCTCGGCCCGCATCCTTGAAGCCCACCAGAACGTGGCCCAGATGAGTCTCATCGAGGCCAAGATGCGCTTCATCCAGGCGTGGCAGTCGCTGCCCGAGTTTGGAATCACTCACTTCCTGGCCAAGTACGATTAAGTCCCAGAATAGACGTATCGTGACGTCAAAAAGTATTTTATTTTTTTTTTTTTAAAGCCGTTCAGAAGTTAGCTTGCTAGTGTTTTGGATCGTTGTTCAGCTGCAGAACCCAAGTTCGGATTTTCGGCTATAGAGCCGAATTCATGGTTCCATCAATCACAGATATCACTTATGTTTATTTATCTGTTCTTGATTCCATTTTTGTTTTAGATCTTTCGGCTGACTGCATCTAGTCTGGAAGGTTCTTTTCAAATGATTTCTTGATTGAATACACCTGGCGGTAATCGGTCTTGGGGTGTGGTCCATGAAAAGGAACGTAGCTTTGCAAAAAATGTGATTTTTTTTTATTTTTATTTTTTTTAAAAAGGGGGCGTGGCACTTTTTCCATGCAGGCCTTATAACTTTGAATTCCCCCCCCCTGAAAAGTTCACAAAAGCTCCCTATTCATTCTGGTGATTTGGAAGTAGTAGCAACTCGGAGGACTGTGTTCGGAATTAATCACCTGTTTCCTATTCCCTAATCACTCCTAAGCGATTTTAGGTGTTTGAGTGGCTAGGGAGGGTTTTTTTGTTGACACACAGCTGTCGTTAGGTTCCAGGGCGGGAAGCGGGACGAGCTGATCGGCATAACCTACAACCGTCTGATCCGCATGGACGCCGGCACCGGGGACGCCATCAAGACCTGGCGTTTTAGCAACATGAAGCAGTGGAATGTCAATTGGGAGATCAAGATGGTAAGGAAACAAATCAAATCAAATAAAACTGCCGTCTCCTCACAGGTTTCAAGCCACGGACGGGTAGGCTTTTCTGTTCAGAATTTCAGTCTCAAAATATGGTTTCAAACTTGTCTATTTTGGTTTGGGGCTTTTGTTAGGATTTCAAATTAGCTTTTCAAGGTGGGGTTTGGCTTTCAAACCTAGTGTTCAAGTTGTAGAATAAATCAGGATTTCAATTTAGTCCTTAGAAGTAAGGTTTGTAGCCCGTGGTGGGATTTCAAGACAATGTTGCAGTCAGGTTTCGCATTAGGGTTTCAAGGCTGGGTCAAGATTTTATATTGGGGCTTCAAAGTAGGGTTCTGAGTGTAATGATTTCATGTTGGGGTTTTGAGTGCTTGGTTTGTTTTTCATTCAGGTTTCAGGTCATGTTATGGGTTGAAAGTAAGGTTTCTAACACCAGGGTCAGGGTTTCCAATTCAAGGCATTGAGCCGAGGGTTAAGGTTTCAAACGGGGTTTAAGCAAATATTGAAGAAGGGTTACAAGCCTGGGTTTGGGTTTTGAGTTAGTTGTGTACAACAAAATTAGGGATTAAATGTAAGGTTTTTAAATAGGTTTATGGTTTTAAAATAGTTACGGTGTCAAGACTCAACACAGATTTTAGCATAAATAGCATGTAGCATTATCTTGTCTTCATTTTTCACCCCTGCCTTCTGCAGGTGACTGTGGAATTTGCGGATGAGCCCAGCCTGTCGTTCATCTGCGCCGAGGTGGACTGTAAGGTGGTCCACGAGTTCATCGGAGGTTACATCTTCCTGTCCACGCGGGCCAAGGACCAGAACGAGACCCTGGACGACGACATGTTCTACAAGCTGACCAGCGGGTGGGTCTGACCACGCGTCACGTCATCTGGACCACCCGCTCGTCCACTACAGCACGCTCCGTGGACCGCCGCGCTCTTGGTTCCCACTAGTAAAGCGCGCACTACATGCTAACTAGTTGAATTTGATGGCACTAGTAGTGTCCCGTATTGCCTCACCGAGTACCATGTAGTTGTCCCACTAAAGAGGACAAAGAGCGTCGTAGTACGTGGACCTTAGGATGGATATCAGATGAATAGTATACAGTATAATATTTATTCAATATCCTTCATATCCAGAAATGGCAAGTTCAACTTTGTCATACTAGTAATGTTTTTTCCACCACTGTATGACATTTCTACACGCTAGTTGTACAGCCCAGGCGTCCTGGTGGAACAACTATGTGTTACTAGTGAGGCAAAACTACCAGTGGTAACTTTGGTGCTATGAGTAGGATCCAGGTGGTTACTAGTGTGTGACACAAGCGGTTTGAGCATTTAATTCGTTTCCTACTAGTGCGCTCAACAACTGGCGCATGACGAGGGTTCACGAGTAGAATAACTAAGTTACTACTGAGGCAAAACTACTAGTTGGCACTTTGGTGCCACTGGTACGGTCCAGGAGGCTACTAGTTTGTGACACATGCCTCTACAGTCTTTTTTTGTCACTAGTAAAATGACAAGCGTGTATTAGTCGACTTATCATGGCGTATTAGTAGGATAACTATGTTGCCTGTCAAACAAGACTACTAGTTGGCACTTTGGTGCTACAAGTTGGGTTCAGGAAGTTACTAGTTTGTGATATGTCTTTGACCTCGCAAGTAAGACAAGCGTACTAGTAGAACATTAAGGGTGCACTAGTTTAAAGACTAGCGCGAACCAGCGCACCATTTTTACCACAAACTCAGCAGGAAAAAGGTTTTTCCACAGCATGCGTTCTTATGTGTGCTTTCCAGAGAATCTTTTACCACAAACTGAGCAGGCAGTTTTTTATTTGATTTTTTTTTTTTTTTTTAATAAGTAGCACAGTAGTGCATAGTTTTGCCTCATTAGTAACACAAAGTTGTTCTACTAGTGCACAAGAATGCCATACAGTAGTGAAAAAACGTTAGATACACATTTTACTTGCGCTCTAGTTGTTCCACGAGTGCACTAAATTGTTTTACTAGCAAGGACAAAGAGTATACTATTGTATGAGTAGGGTAAGGAATAAATGCTCAAATGGCTTCCCCTGGCCTCTCCCCCAGGTCCTAAAAGCCACCACTTTTTTGTAAGCACTTAGACACCATTGCATTGAATTTGGGCCAATGTTATTTGAAAAGACAGCGTCCACTTTGCATGAAGCATTATGGTAGGAGGCTGGACCACTTTTAATATCAAGCAAAATTATTATGAAATATTAATTCAGCATTTAAACATAAAATACAAACACTCACAAAATGGATGTCTAAGTAATCTTCATATTACCTCTACATGTCTCTCACGCCACAGTATTATTATTATTCTTCTGATTATGAATTGTATGAGAACACACCAGCAAAGGCCCACAATCAATTATGCAAGCAAAATGAAGTATTATTATTTGTTTTGTAACTAATGTACAAACACAGCTTTTATAGAATTGTACAGTCTTTTTCTCTCTGCTTTCAGGGGTAAATATGTTTTGTGTGTATGTGTGTTCGCGTGTGTTGTGTGTGGGTGCGCGCGTGTGAGTGTTCTTAACATGACTGTCATCACGTTAAGATGAAAATATCCTAAACTCACGGAAATATATATGTTCTTTTACCCAAACACTACTTTTGCAGCTTTTTGTTGTCGTCCAAAAAGTGAAATATGAAGGAATTCGCTTGGTATATATTTTTTTGTTTTTTGTTTGCCATTCTTGTGTCAGAAGCGACAGTGCATGTCCTGTGGTTTCGTTTTGCTTTTTTTTTTTTGGGCGATTGTTTTTGACTGTAAAAAAAACAAACAAAAAAACATGCATTTATTTTAAAGTAAAATAAAAGTAATTTTTATTTAACGCCTCATTTTTGCAGAATTCTTTTTGTGAATTTATGATACTATACAAATTTTATGAAATTTTCTTAAAAAAAAAGACTGCTTTCCTGAAATTAGAATTAAAAAAAAATAGGTATATAATAAGTTTTTTTTTTCCCACATTATGCATTTCAATTTTTTTTATTCTATTTCTAACAGTTTTCTTGTAAAAGATTTTATCGGTGATTTTCTTGTTTGTTTTTGTTTTTGAAATTGCGAAAAAAAACAAAATGTTTCAATTCAAATATATAACAGGTCATGCACAATGTATCTTTTTTTTTCATAAAGTAAAAAAAAAATGAATATTTAACAAGCAAAAGGCACGACTATTCTCGTTATAATTCACTTCAGGAAGCAATTTTATTTATTTTTTCGCCAAAAGTAGGACTTTTCCCCGCATCATTTTTTGTAACTGGAAAGAAAGAAAAGTATTATTTCTACGGCTTTTTTTTTTAAATGTGTAACTTTTCTGAACTTTCCCTCCAAGAAACAAATTCCCAAAATATGGTGAAAAGTTGCAGTATTTTCTTGTATTTTACTGAAATTGTGAAGAAAGTCAAGTCATTTATGCAACTACAACTACTTTTAGTCACAAACATCTGTAAAATTACATTCCCATTTTCACCCCCTCCCAAAAAAAAAACAATCACACTTGCACTAACTATGTTTTTCCACCAGAGGGCAGTACAGTACCTTGTATTTGGCTTGCCCCGCCCCCCAAATGGATATTCCCTTCCCTCCAGTGTGTCAACAGCAATCGAACAGCACATAGTGGAGTGACGATAGACGACAGATTGAAAAGTGGCAGCCTCGTCTTTCACGTTCGGATGAGCTGGCCTGGTTTCATCATAGTGCAGCGATGAGACAATATCACACTTTTTTGGTCACCTGAGTGTATCACACACAGATGAAAAAAAGGTCAAGGGGGCGACGGCTCAACGCCGGAAAAACAACGCACCACCCTGAGCCTTAACACCAAATAACACTTTATCTCCTTTTGTCCTCGCCAGACGCTCGACATCATTAGTCAAAGTCAACGAGGCCACTTGAGAGCCGTATCAAAACATAAGTCACTTGTTTCCATGGAAAACGGCTAAACATGACGCCGGGCCAAGACGCTAACGGCAAAAATCATCAGTAGTGTGTCACAATGTTCTCATCTCGCGTCTTGTGGGATAACGACAAGCCTTTTGTTCAACAATTTGTCCAGCTTGATGTCATTCGTAAGCAACCATTACAAATGGAGTCTTTTGGATGCTAACGTTGGAGCTCAAAGGAGCTCAACCTAGTCATGTCACATGATGACCCAAAAAAAAAAAAAAATGGAGCCTTGTGCTGTTTTTGATGACGATGAGGATGTTCCTTCTCATCAATTTCATCTGATTCTTCTCAGCACTCACGTTCACTCAGAACTTGGAGCATTTCAAAGATCTCGTAAGAACACGATGCAATTGAACTGTTCTGGCGAGCTTATTTCAATCATGCAGAATTCCAATGCGGCGGGGATGCCTCGGCATCTGAAAACTATTACGAGCCGCTGGCCATGATGGATGGCTGATATCTGCTTTAAATCTCCGTTCAAGTGCCTGCCACGACCATTCCTCAGCCATAGTTTGGAGGAACAAAGCACTTTTTTGTGTTTTTCAGAAGAGCCTTTAAAGGTCACGCAGGTAATTCCAATGTTCTGTTAATCAATTTAAACAAGGCCGTTTTGACAAGCATCGACCCAAAAGAGATAAATGAATCTGCCTTTTGAATGTCATCCACACATGCTGAGCATGTTAGTTTGAAAATATTTTTTTTGTAATTACATTCCGATGTAAACGGCACATTTGACACAATGTGAATCTTTTGAAGTGAATTTTATCTTGCGATGTAGATGAACAGAATTTACAATTTTGCCATTTGTTGCTTGGTAGAATTTGCCACTCGTGCCTCATGGGCCAGACGTATGTTTCCGCTTTTTGATGTAAAAGGTAAGCGTCCCATAGTGATAGGAACCGACATCCCTGATTTTAAGTGTCCACCAAATGTTTACCCTGCTCACCATGGGGACCCAGGCACCCCGCTCACGCTCCCCCCATCCAGGCCGCACACAGCCCAGGCCCATCTCCATGTAGCTGAGAGGATGTTTACGTATTCCAGGATTTAGGGAGGGAAAAAGCCGGAGATGCAAGCCAAGGGAAATGGCGTGCCAGGTCGGCCTCCGATTGCGGCCCTCCACCCGCCTCCTTTGGGAGCGCTTTACATGACGGGATGCCAACTGATAGGAATCGAGGAGGAGGAGGAGAAGTGGGGCAATTAACCTCGAAACCTCTTCAGTTCTTTTGTGGCTTCCTTCATTAATCGCTCGTGTTAGGCGAACAAACTGAAGTTTCTTCACATCTGTTTTCTTTGGAACGACATGACAAAGTTTCGAGATATTCTGCAGAGACTCATGAAGTGCTGTTGTGATGTTGTCAGACTAGATGCAAACTAAAAAATATCATCCTCTAGGTGGCGCCTGAAACCAAAGTATATAGCCCAGAAGAAGTTTCTGAGAATGTGAGTCAAATTTTCCGAGAAGAGTTGCTAAGATTGTTATGCATACTTTATGTGCATTAGCGTTTTTTTTTAACACGGAGCTTTTACAGTTGTGCTCATAAGTTGACATACACGAGCAGAATTTGAAAACATGAGTGACCAACCTGACTTGCATGTTATTCAACAAGCACGCACAAAAAAAAAATGACATTTAATGACCGAATAAGCGAGAGGCTCGGGTATCATTTTTTTCTTTGTCTGATACTCCAGTGGAAGCGCTTTGAAAAAGTGTTGTCCATGCTTCTGAGATGTAAACCTCAATATCCGTCGTTGTGAAACTACTTTAAAAATTTTGGGACCATTTCTTGCAACTTCAAAATTCTTTGCCTATCTTGTTTTGAGGGAAGTAAAAGCTTGGTTAAAAATAAATTAAAAAAATAAATAAATACTATATATATATATATATATATATATATATATAAAGTTTTGTGTTGGTGCACCAAGGTAAAAAAAAAAAAAAGAAGTTGGGTGCACTGGTGCGCGCATCCAAAATGTTCATCGAGAGCCCTGCATTCACAAGGAGATGAAATATAAATTATCCGTATGCGCATGTCATGAATCCGACGGAGATTTTGCATATACACTAACTCTGATGGGAAACCGCTCTGTTATTGAGCCCGGCAGCGTCCGTATGAAGCTGAACTTGGTCAGAAGTAAATCACCAGTCAGCTTTTTTCCCTCAACAGATGCAGCTGCCCGAATTCTCAAAGTCACCGTCAGAGTCGATGCCCTTTTGATCCCCCCCCCCCCCCACTCACCCACCCACCTCCGCCCGCCACGTTTGCGGTACACCCCACTAGGAAACGGTGACTCATTACTCTGAGCAGGTTTACTCATCTCGGGGAGGTTTCACTTCTGCCTTTCCATAGAGTTTCCACAACCATCTTGTTGTTGTCCTTCCCTACGGACCTCCCTCGCAGAATTGAAAAAAAAAAAAATCTCTCATCCGCATTTACCAAGCTTGTTGAAAATCAGAGTGGATGGTCTCAAAGTAAGCATAAAAAGCTCAGAGGCAAACATTTGGGTCCCAGTGGACTCTCCAAACGAACTGTTTCCACATGCTGCTGCAGCTGGCGGAGCAGCTTGCTGTCGTTGTGTGTTCAAAGAGCCAGACAAACTGTAACTTGAGAGGCTTAAACAAGGAACATTCAGACTTGATTATTAGGGATTGCCAGCTGCCAAGTACATGGTTTCGTTCACGCTGCATGGTTAGTGAATAATTTGTAATAATTTGCCACCGGTGAGAGGAAAAACTCAGCGTTTGTTCACAGTTGGGATGAACTCCAGTGGGATTTTTTTTATCCCTGCAGATTAGATGCGAACATTATCATCGGAACGCTGGTGTCTTAACGAGACTGCTTCAACAGATGAGTCAACAGGCAATATCATGGACGTTTGGATATTGTTTCACGTTTTTTTCCACTAAAAGTCTTCCCAGTCGCATTTGATCATTATCGTCGCTATCCGAGCCTCACGCGTCTGTTCGTAACCACAAAATGGCCTTTTTCACAAATCTCTAGTCAATGCTAAAATTGACAGAGACTCAAATGAAGGTAACGTCCAGATCTAATTGTCGTTACTTCGTTTTAATAATGACCAAAATGTTGAGATGATTGAACTTCAAATTGCCGAAGCAAATCGGAACAATTTCTCCAGTTTGCGGTTATCATTGGAAATGAGACATCTTTTGAAATTTAACATCGCTCCCAATTCCAGATCCAGGCTTCATTTTCATGCAGCCAGTGCAAAACCTTCAAGCGAAGCACACCATGAGTATCGATCAAATTTAAAAAGAACACAACAGATAGATAGCAACAAAACTTGACTATAAGTATGTGGTGGCACTTTCAACTAAGTGAGCAAAAATACCTGTGGATCTAATGAAGAGCCAGGTGGAACTCCTACGAGGTATTTTAGCTAAACCTTGTAAAAAAAAAAAAATATATATATATATAAAATAAAAAAATAATCTTATGGAGGTTCTCTGTGGTTCCTTACCAATAATTTGAACATGTTTAGTCAAATTATAATTCTTAATGTTGCATAAACCCTAAACCACCATGGGCAAGGTAGTGATGTCGACAAAAATGAACGGCGGCCAAAACAATCAGGAAATGACTCCGTAACTTAGCACGGGATTGTCTTGGATGACTCACAATTGGCCAAGCAAAGCACGAGACAGACACACACATACGCAAACACTTGTAGACGCTCTCGCAGCTGCACAGCCTTGCCGTGGTAGCATAGAGTTGCGCTAGCATAGCTGCAGAAACAAAAGCAGCTGGCAGCTAAGGACTGTCATAAACACAGACGCCTCCCTGGAAAGCGTTCATGGAGCATTCAGGAATTTGCCGAAGCGTAACGAAACCTTCTGTGGCGGACGGGCTAGTTACTGTTCACCCGACGATTGGGAGGGCAAGGGCATGCTACTGTGTCGGAGTTATTGGAGGTTTGAGCCAGCGACTGGCTAATTAAATCGTAAAATATTATGTTTGGTGCCATTATGGGCCCGTCACCGCGGAACGGAATGGTTTTATGTCCGCTGAACATTGTCTCACAGCCCAGCATGGTGTGCCAGAGCCCATACAGATATAGAACACGGAAATACACCGACAACATTCTGTAGCAGGGACCACAGGGTCGCAGAAAAAGCACAATGAGGTGTGATTCGGTTATCCTTCATAACGCAGCTACCTTGATGGCAGCTGAAACGATCCATGGTGGGGGTCTACAAGGTGTGGCCAATTATTTTCTGGCCAGGTTTTATGAGCCTCCGGAGCGCTGTAGATTCCCATAAATGCTACTGTTATGCGTTGGGAAACCTTTTAAGGTAGGGCGATGGTGGCAAAAGCACCCGCAAGATTTCATTTTTATGACAACCTTGAAGGGCGTTTTTTGTGCTTTTCACTTTTGGAAACAGTTCCACTGCAGTGGATGTTTGTGGTGTTCTTTGAAATGGCATTTTTATGGAAGCATAAAAAAAAACTATGAAATACATGAAGTTTTTCTGCTGCTATGGGGAGGAAAATAACAAAACCATGCTGATCTTTGTGGGTGTTTTTAGTTGGGAACTCAGATTACAAGAATAATGCGAACAAATCTGTGTCTTTATCACATCAAGTTTTCATGATTTGTAAAAATGTGAACAGCACTCATTAAAGGGACAGCAAGGAGAATTTTGTGCCTTCTAGTGGTGAATTTATAGAATGCAACAACGTCTCCACGTACACGATGGTGCTGCAGAGGGACCACACTTCCTAAGCCTACCACAAATGTCTTCAGCAGAGGAGCATGCAAAATATCATCACAAACTAATTCTAGCATTCGATCAAGTGATGAAGTACGTTGCTTTTGTTACACATGTTGTGGTCATTGAGCTATGGATTATTTATAAAAAAGTGTACAGTGGTATGATAAAACATCCACCCATTATCTGATCCACAAAGGTCGCGGTGGTGCTGGAGCCTCACCCAAACATAGTTGGGTGGTAGGTGGGGCACACCCTGAGCTGGTTGCCAGCCAATAACAGGGTACAAAAGACAAACAAGCATTCACACTCACAATCACAACTACGGACAATTTTGAGCTTCCAATCAACCTACCATGCGTGTTTTTGGAGTGTGGGGGGAAACCAGAGTACCCAGAGGAACCCACAAAGGCCCGGCGAGAACATGGAAACTCCACAGAGAAAGGCCGGTGCCAGAATCGAACGCGCTGTGGGACAGACATGCTAATCAGTCGACCAACTGAAAAAAATAAAGCATACCAATCAACTGAAATCTGCAGGTTGTTTTCCCTACTTGCAGTCTTTGTGATTTGAAAATTGCATTCAACTCAATTGCTATATATCAGCCTAAGCAAACTACGGCCCGGGTGCCACATGTTTAATGTTTCGATCCAACCCGCCAAACTTGAAAAAAATTAAATGAATAATGTTTTATTTTCTAAATACTGTGGTGTGTCAAAGACATATATTTTTATTTTGTTGTAACGCTTTTGTTCATTTTCATTTAAAATTAAATGTACTGTTTTTCTCCGATGAGGTGAGGTTGCCAGGATGGCCGAGTGGTCTAAGGCGCCGCGTTCAGGACCCAGTCTCCCCTGGAGGCTGGGTTCGAATCTCGAATTTCCCCATTGTGGGACTAATAAAGGGAATATTATTATTATTATTATGTTACCAAAACACTCCATCCATCTCCTCCTGGTCCGGCCCCTCTGTCAAATTTTAGAACTCATTGTGGCCCACCCATCAAAACGTTTGCCCACCCCTGCTATATATGTTTGAATTTGAGTAATTGTTAAGCCCTACTAGAAAAAAAAACAAATATAAAATTCCATTGTGATGGTTTAAGTCATACCAAAGTAAATTACTGATAATAATAATCGCTACTTTCCAGCCCTTTTGAACAAAATACAGCAACTCCCACCAAAACAAGTCTGCTTACGTGTAATGACAGCGTGCGCGTGCAAATGTGTGCGCGGGCGTGCGCGCGCGGGAAACCTGCTGCTGGCTCCTCATCCAAGCAGGCTGACGCTCACTCACTAAGCCGCAGTCAAGACGACGAGAGGACTCTTCCCGAGACGAAAAAAAGAAGAAAAAAAAGTCGCCTTTCAATCAACCGACTGTGGAGGGTTGAGGAACAAAAAAAAAAAAGAAGCGAGGACATGTTTGCCACGACAAGCTAGCTTTTTGGGAGACGAGCAGGACGGGATTTGATTTGTGGGGAGGCACAGGCAGCACGTGAAACGTTTGAAAGAAAAAACACACACGCCGGTGAGTAAACATTAACGTGTTGTGTGTGTGTGAAAGCGAGAGATGGGTAAAAAAAAGTTTTAACTCGTGTTCAAAGTCTGATTCCATGTTTGAAATCATTCCAACTTGCTTTGTTTGTATCGGAACACGTGTACGTGCAGGTAGCTAATTAAACGCCCTTTGGTCCTAACTCATTTTATTTCTTCCACGTCAAACTACGAATTAAACATTCTTTTCGTCAATGCCTTCCTTTTGATATGCTGATTCTGGAAGTTCTCCGCTTCAAGTGTTCATTTAGGTGACGTAAGGTTCCGAGTGGGAGGTAAACGACTCCTCACGTGATCATCTGGAAGGATACGAAAGTGGCGCTTCAAGCCTCAATGATGTGCAAGTGACATGGCTGCCAAACTAGGCTCCAATACCGAGTCAATTTGGCTAGATATCAGAATTACAATCACATTATATTACAAAATAATTGATTGGACTTTTAGCGGTTTGACATGAAATGCGTTTTCCCATGTTGAATTCACATTTCTGACAAATCTGCCTCCAGTCCTCATTAACATCACCTTGGTTTGACATATTATTCAGGTGTTGCCTATTGGAAATTATTGTTCTGTCCAATAAAACTTGAGAAATATTTTCATTTGTTGGATTGCAATTGCTGCCAAATCCAATTTCGTGCATCATAATATTTGACTCGCCATGGACATCCAGTTTTGACTTGCCAAATCTCATGTGGTTTAGTCAAATTAATTTTGCATTACTGCCAAATCTTTACAATACAACTTTATTTATATAGCGCATTTCACAGCAGCTGGAGCTGTAACAAAGCCCTTTCCATATGGTGAAATATAAATTAAATTTCATTGAATTCAGAACACAAATTAAGACAATAAACACCAGAAAAACAGCAGAACAACAACCGTCTCATGCTGAATTGAAAGCTAAAGAATAAAAATGTGTCTTCAAACGAGTCTTAAAAGTGGACAGAGTGGGGCTTTGCCTAGCATTTAAATGGAAGCTCATTCCATTTAGAATAACCGGCAACAGAAAAGGCACGATCCCCCCTGAAGCTGCGCTTAATCCTCGATACCTCCGGTAGCATTTGGTCCGCAGACATGAGGCAGCGGGCAGTTGTGTAGGGGCGGAGGAGCTCGGAGAGGTACGCTGGGGCGAGGCCATTTAAAGATTTGAAGACGAACGGAAGTATCTTGAAGCGAAGCCCAAAGTGCACTGGTAGCCAGTGAAGAGAGGCTAAGATTGGGGTGATGTGATCCGTCTTCTGAACTCCAGTTAAAAGACGAGCAGCAGCATTTTGGACCAGTTGGAGGGGCTTGAGTGAGGACTGGCTGACTCCAAAGTAAAGTGCATTACCGTAATTTATCCTTGAGGTATCGAAGGCATGGATTACTATTTCTAAGTTTTTCGTTCTGCTCGGACTTTAGCTGATTTAAATGAAAGAAGCTGGATTGAACACCAGCACTCATTTGCTGACCTAATTTATAATCCCTGTCCAATTTAAAACCCAAGTTTGAGACTGTTGTCTGGATTACATTTGTTTTTTTTCTGTCACAGTTTGTGACTGTTCTCAAACAGAGTAAATTCCATACAAATTAGGGCTGGGCTATGATTCAATATCAATGTGTATCGCGATTGACACAGGATTGATGTCAATCGAAAATTCCTTTGATAAAATATTTGATAGAAAAAAATCAGAAAGCAAACCCGAACGTGTTTTTGGGCGTGTTGTAGGTAGCACGTATCTCACGTACATCAAAAATATTGCTTTGGGGTGGCATTACACTAGATTAAAATGTACTAAAAATAGATAATTATTTTTTTTAGTAGAATTAAAAAAAGAAATCAATTATCAGTATTGACCGATGTGAAATACTTATTGTGAAACATTTTTCAGACACATTGCACATTATGGTTGAAGGAGTTTATTTCATCTTTATATTGACCAGTATGAGTGTACCTCTACACTAGGCGTGGGCAAACTATGGCCTGGGGCCACATGCGGCCCGTTTAACGTTTTAATCCGGCCCGCCGAACTTGAAAAAAAATTAAATGAATAAATCTTGTTATAAACACTGTGATTTTTCAAAGACATATATATATATTGTTGAAATGCATTTGTTCATTTTCATTTCAAATTAAATGTATTTTTTTTTCTCAGATGAGGTGAGGTTACCAATCCATCTGGTACTGGTCTGTCCCCTCTGTCAAATTTTCGAACCTCTTGTGGCCCGCCAATAAAAAGGTTTGCCCAGCCCTGCTCTACACCATCAGTGACCTACGTATCATATGTTAAAATAAAATAACGTAAATCCAGCCTTTTTTCTCTGGGTCCTTAGTTTAAATAGTAAAACAAAAATAAAATATCAATACACATATTTGAAGTACTTTTATTGTGATATACTTTTCAGTCATGTCGCCCAGCCCTAATTCAAATGTGACAAGATTTAACAAAAGCTATAAATGACTTCAAAGTCATTTTTACGTGTTAGATTTATGCTAGATCTGGATCCAGTTTGGATGAAACCACATTTGATGTAATTGCTTTTGACACGCCATCAAAGGCAAACTTTGACTTTACAAGTACACTAACTGACTCAACATAACACGTTAAATGATTTGACAAATATCTCTCGGGACAAAATGTCAAATGGGGCTTGTTATCCAAAGTATTTACAGTGCTGCCAAATTTGGCTCCAATCCAGAAATTTTACAACACTGCTTCTGAAAGTGCCTATGCAAAAAAAAATGTTCACTTGTCTTGTTCAAGTTCCATATTAATTTTTCATAGTTGGAGGTGGATAACTTGCTTGTTTTTTCTATTTGTTTGTTGTTGCACAAGAATGACCCTTTTAGATCAGCGCACAAAGACAGCATTATTTCCTGATTTTTGACATGGCATGACATCACGTTCCTCCTAATTTCTCAGAAAACATTGTTTGAATTTTGTCCAATTTGGAGCACTGTATACTGGCGTGCAATTTGGTGTCTGTGAAAAGTTAAACCTGGCTGTCTTTTTTTTTTGGGGCTCTTATTAGCCTGGAGGCTTCTTATCTGACCTGTGTTCCCAGCTGTGAGGCCCAACTAACCCACTTAGGAAAAATTATTGCCTCTTCTCTGGAAAGTGTTTAGGGGCAGGGCTTGATTTGAGATAAGCTTATATCTTGCTCTGTATTTTTTTTTTGTCCAATTAATTCTAACATCATGTCTGTTGTTGGGTTCTCTTCTGAGCTGCGTTTACCGCCTGAGCAAAGAGAAAATATTTTCAATTATTTAATTTCAAACCTGATGGAAAATAGTGTGCAAAATTTTAGTGGCTGGCATGATGTTTATTGATTCATTGTTAACTTCGTTCATGAGTTGCAAAGTCACCGAAAAAAAGTTATTCCTTAATTTTTTGGAAGGAAAAATGTTTGAGATCGCTAATCTTTATCAATGTCCCCTCATAACTAAATTTCACTCGTTCTTTTTGGTCCAGGCTTACAGTAAGTCGAAAAAAAAACTGATATGGAAGCATAGTCTGAAACTGGTTTCAGACTATGTTCACACTTCAGTCATTTCATGACCAAAACTGAAGTGATACATTTGCTTCACTTTGTGTTTAGACTTAAATCTTTAAAGGGGACATAGAGCTGATAATCGGCATTGGAATAGCTTTAATATAGATAACCGGGTCTCTGGAGTACCTGCCCACCTGGGAAGTGTGAAATTAAACAAGTAAATCCTGTGTGAGCTGCCCATTATCGAAAAACATGTCTGCAAGGGAACCTTTCTAATTGACAAAATACCAATGCCACACCTTTGTTTCTCTGCCTATGGCATGACAGCTAAGATGGGCAAAGACGTGTCATATAGAATATATGTCCTGGAGTTAATTTTCTACAAAATTACTCGAATGTTAACAATTATAGGACTGCAAATGCTGCAAAACAAGGTCAAAGCTAAAGCTCAGCTTCAAAGCACCAATAGTTAAAACATATCGTAATGTTCCCACAAGCGACCAAGGATAGACATTAAACACAGCCACCAGTATATTTTAATTCACTTTAAAAAAAATGTAACAAACGTTCTAGCTAGATTAGCGAGTTAATAGCTAGCCGCTAACCTAAGGTCACAACAACAAACTCTTCTTTCATTTGCTGGCGCCCACATCACTCACCGGGCCTGGTCCTACCTCATTAAGCCATACACACTCAAAGTCACAGTTACGCTATAGGACGTAGCAATAGCGACCCCAAGTGGACAACAATAATAGAACTAGAGATTCGAATGATAAAATGTGTCCAAACCTTTGAGTCGTTGTCTAGCATTTTATGAATGGGATTTCCGAGACAAGAACACTAGATATTTTTGGCATTGTTTCTAAATTTTGCTAGAGGACCCATATTCTATTTTCTTAAATCTTCATGTAAGCTCAATCGTGTTAAAGCCAAATGTTAAGCAGAGTTGCGGCAGTGTTGGATGCACATGTTTTTATTTTCTTGTTTCGTAATCGCCACTAGCTACCTTCTAGCTCCTCCCCCATTCATCATGGTAAACAAAAAATGTGAGTGGTTAATGTGGTAAAGCAATTGTCCATTCATTTGGGATGGGAATTTTACAAAATGTTCTTGGATTAAGAAGTTACGGGAGGAGAATGTGTAATGTATTTATTTATTTTATTTGAATGCGTGGTTTCTCAAGTGCAATCCATGTCATGAGAAGTTGCAACACAGACGCATTTGTTTGCCTTCCTGATGTGTCGTTTTCAGAGTTGCCAGGGACGTCACATGCACAGTCAACAGTGCGGTGTTGGCACAAGGTCGCTCACGAAAAGCCTCTCTCTTCATTTGTCACGAGCTCAAGTTACCCCGTTGCCTTAAACTAACTAAACAAATAAGAGACTCGTAAAACTGATAAAGCCTAGAATATCTTTTCAATGTTTGGATAAAACCTAACATTTAAGACGGGTGGAAAACAAATCAAATGGAATTTTGTGGTGGATTGAATTCTTGCCTGGCCTGGATACGCAATCCTACCTTTGTGCTTGTTTTTCCCCCCACTTTGCGGCAATAAAATATAAATGTGTTGCTTTCTATGCCAGGAAAAAAAATAATGTTTTTACAACAGCGCCTCAAAGCAGGAGAGATTTGTGCGCGAGTCCCCAAGTGTAGCATTGGAATGATGCATTGTAGGACTGCTCAAAAAGTATCATCAGGCATTCATACCGCCCCGTAAATAAGAGAGGGAAAGTTTTTCCGCAGAATGACATGACTTGGAAAGCTTCGGTGCACATTCGAAGAAGTCATGCAGTTACTGTCGTTTGCTCAAACTTTGCATGCTGGAACTTTGCAATGTAGCATGTTGCAAAATTCCATTCCTTGCCGCAGGAATGTCACTTTTACTGTACTGTACATCCCCAAATGTGCACACGTGGCCATACTGGATAAACAGCTGCCCTAAGAAGCACTGATGGTTCGACATCACCCTCAAAGGATGTTTGCGATGTAAAATCCAAGCCTGTGAGTCATTAGGAAAGACGTCTTTTTACGACTACTGCTCGGAAACAAATTCCCATATCTACGCATTGGTTGTTGTAGGCTCACAAATGTGTGTTTGGCGGCTGACAGTCCTGACAGGTTAACAATCAATCAAACGGGGACGCTGTTGGCTGCTTTTTGCTAGCATCTGGTTGAAGGTAGCCGCCTGGCCCGCGCTCCTTCGCTGTTGTCTTTGCTCAAAGTGAGGACTGACTTCATTACTGTCTTACCGCATAAAGAGGCCGTAACCAAACTTCATTTTCCTCATTGGCATTGTGTAATGCAAGTACAGTACTGTAGTATGCTTATATGCATGTGCCTTTAAGGGGTGTGGCCTTCTAAACAATAATTCCTTCTAATTTTGATCTCTGAGCATTCATGCAAACTCCCTGAGCCTTTATCGGTCCGAGGTGAGCAACATTAGACATGCACAAGGCGGCCAAATCGGTATCATACCTGTCCAAAATGTGAGATAATAAGTTATGTGGTGTATGTTCCAAAAAAAAAAAAAAAAAAAAAGAATCCTTCATGTCATCGTCACAAGAATGCAAATCGGCAAGAATTGGGTTGCAAAATTAATTAGTTCCCTCACCATTGTGCCACTGTTTCGGGTCAATCCTTATCGCTTTGCCCTCGCAACTGAATCACTTGTAGGTGGTCTTGGTTTGAATCTGGGTTTGATTAACGTAATGATCCGGACCAAAAGGGGGGGAAAAAAAACCAAACCGCAATTTGCTTTCTGAGTAACATTCAAACTAGCATCACTCTTTCCATAAAGCAAGCCGCGAGATTGATCTTTGCAAAACAAGATGAATGCGACTTCACCTCCGCGAACTGCTGCTTCATTACTTTCTAATGGAATCGAAAGATTTTGAAGCGGCACCATGCATCCGTGTCTTTTCGTTGCTTTTTCCCGGGAAAAGAACGTCTACTTTGTAACAAAGCCAAGAAGCGAGCAGGCCCGGTGCCTTTTGGCCCAGCTCCGTACTCTCGGGACTTAACGCCGTGTTTTTCCTTACTGGGTGATAATCGGCCATGAAATTTCTGCACGTCGTTTGGCTGCCCCATCCACCGAACATTTCGTAGGACGGCTCCGAGTCGAGGCATACGCTTGGCATCATAGTTGGTTTCATGTTACTGCCTGGGGGCTGCTGTCTGCCTCTTCTTGGTGTTTCTTCTTCCTCACATCGTCATTTTCTCATGCTTCAGTGGGCCACCTGAGGGGGTGGAAAGCGCTCGCATTTGCCTGGTGACAGCTTGCGGGTAGATGCGGAGCAACCTTCCTGCTCAGCTGGAGGAGGAGGAGGAGGGGATTAGGGTTCCCACTGAGAGCATCTTTAACGTTGGATTGTAAGTTTGTTTCTTTGTTTTTTACAGGTAGGTGATTCATTGAAACATGAAAAAAAAAACGTTTTTTTCTGCAATATACTCTGGAGTAGTGAGGCACGGACAAGTGAGAAATTAATTATATTGAGGTCACGCGAAACCAATAAAACTCCCTTTGTAATCTTAATCACAGAAGTTGTTTTGCATCGCCTTGCACGTGTGGAATTTTGAATATTCGAAATGGTCATGCAAAAGCGAACTGGTAACGTCACATGACGATGGCTGTTAGACTCTCAGTCCTTTTGAATGCGACTTTGCTTACCTCGCGTAACTTCCGTCGCATATTTTTCTTCTTTTTACATCATTCGTCTCCACAGCACATCAGCTGGTTCTTTATATAACTGTCACGAAAAACGACAAAGTTTTACAGTTTTATGTTCTCACAACCGTTGACTATATGGGGCGGAGCTAAAGAAGCATACTAATTGTCTAGTTTGTGTTTCTATGGGTACGACAGAATTAATTTCCTTCCATGTGTTCAGTTGTTTATTAAGCCAGTGTACTCATCGACGATGCCGATGTAAATCTTTCACCAAAGAGCCGTCTGGCGAAAATTTTTTAAGCTGATCACGTACATTTGTTGCTGTTGCAGATCTCTATCACTTGGCTTTGCCTTTGCGCGCTCTGCTAATCAGACTCGCGTTATTGCTTTTTTTTTGCATTGCTCACTTCCAAGCCCAAGCGAGATGTTTCAGTTTGAGTTTTTCTCCCAGAATCGCTCTTTAGTCCGGCGCCAGAGCTTTTTATGTTGCACTCTGTTCCCTGGAGGTCGACGTCATCCCGACACAACAATGACCTCCGGCCAACAATAGCCCCCCCCCAACCCCCTTCCCGCCCAGACGAGACTCGTTTGTTTGTGTATTATTTACTGCTCGACTGTAGCCTGCTTCTTACTTTGCTGCTCCCCTCGGCCCACTAGATTATTACTTTTGAAAGATTGCGGCGATGGAACAAAGAAACTTTTTAATTTTTAAGTCTGTTATTTATTATCTTACTAAAAATAATCTGTTGGGTTTTTTTTTTTTGGACGGACTTTGCTTTGCCGCACAGTAGTTCCTTCACTGGTTACGAATGACAAATTGATTCCTCGGCTGTAAGGGTGGTGTGTGTGGTTTGGAGTTTTTGCGTGTCTCCCCATTGTGTAGCCGATCACATCCACAGACCTCATGGAAGCATTTGGATGGAATGAATCCACTTCTTTGCAAAGGCATGAACTTCTAGTTCGCAAAGTTGAGGACTAGATTGACCGACTATCTTGTGATGTTGTGCTTCCTGTTTGCAATGGATTATCTTCATTCAACACCAAATAAATGTCACTTGTCGACTTGGCTGCGTTGACAAAGAATTTGACAAGCTGCTAAAAGCAGTCTGCTCGCCACGACATCTGTCAATTAGAAACTGAGTTGCGCTGTTTGTTTCCAAATTGCCACATGATGTGGCAAGAATATGAAGCAGTTCCACTTTTGGCCCCTTACTAAATACATTCCATGCCAGAACTTGGTATTCCTCTCTATAGAACTGAATGTTCTGTGCCGAAAGGTCAATTATACATAGACCTCTACACCTCTTGACTGTGCCGAAGCAGTCTGCCAATTCAATGAGCGTTTACAAATTTCCATAAGACAAGAATTATTTTTTTTCTTTCGTCTCTTTTATGTTGTATTTTGCTTTTATACAATACAGGGCTATTGTTCTTGATTAAAAACGCTTTACGAATTATTTTTTTTTTGCGGGCTGGAACGGATTCATGGAATTTCAATTAATTTCAATGGGCAACACAGATTTAATATACTGTACATGTAAATTTAGTTACGACTGCAGCTTGGTCATAGAACAAATTTAATTTATGTAACGAATGAAAAGGAAATCTCTGTTCAATATAGAATCCTGTGAAATTGAAGCAAAATTTTGGCCCGCATGTTTCTATTGGCCAATTTACAGAATTTCATTCATTTTGGTTGACGTACCAGTGCTGTACAGTGAGCGCTAATGACGCCATACATCGCACGAAAATGAAATGTGTTTGTTCGATCACAGTCCACGTGATCAAATGTCAATTTCTAATTAAGATTACCTCTCAATACAATGCGGCAAGTCATTTTTATGTGTTCAGGTCAATCTCATTTATCTTCCTTGTCCCGTCTCTCCCCTCCACCGACACAGCCTGAGAGTGCAGCTCACCGTCGCCCTGCGGAAGCCCTTTGCCAGCTGACCCGCCAGCTTCCAAAATGAGTGCCAAAGCTGCCATCAACAAGGAGGTCTTCGTTCCCCACGACGAGAAGATGTTGGCAGCCGTGCAGGTGAAGCGGAAGACTAAGAAGAAGATTCCTTTCCTGGCTACTGGCGGTCAGGGAGACTACATGACATTCATCTGTCTCTCAGGTCAGACCTTTTTAACGTCTTCCTTAATTCCCTTGCTGATGTCCGCAATCATGAGCTTGTTTTCCCTCGGCCAATAAAATGACACACTAAATCAATTAAATGCCGAGCTGTAGGTCAATACAGATTAGATTAACGCTGAAACCGAATTATTGTTTTGCTAACAATTGGTTTAATTTTTGTTTCACGGCGTGTTAATTGAATCAGTCCTGCATAGCATTCATGGCTGGAACGTCAAGGGCCTGGTAATTTATGTTTCACAGGATCATTGAACTTTGAAATTTTGACGGCTGGGTTCATGCTGTGTGTTTGGTAATGTGAAAATGAACTCTGGTGTGATAGCGCTGCGAGCGCGATCCATTTTGCTATGTGTAAAAATTCAATACGTGAACCGTGGTGTGTACCCAAGAAGCAGACGGAGTGATAGTTAAAATGACTTAATCTCCAGTTACCTGGATAAAGACGGTGTATTTTCTTAAAAGGAGAAACAACAACCGTAAAGCAAAAGCAGCGTTCACACTGAAAACTCTAGATTTCTCCATCCGTAAATCCGTAAATCATGTTGGATCATTGTAACTCAACTGAGCAGCAGCATTTTGGACCAACTGGAGAAGCTTGAGGGAGGACTGGCTGACTCCAAAATAGTGCATAAACATAGACAATGCACTTTCTGGCTACCATTGTTTTCTTATATCGTAGAAAAAAAGCATAATCAGTCAGTTCTTGCTGAGTTTGAAGTAAGTTACATTATTTACGAATACATCTAAATGTCCCAATCATTATATGCATTTTTCATGACCTAGAACACTTGAACTCTGGCTGGAACGCTGCATGACCCACCCTCATAATAACAGCCAAAAGTATAGTTGGGCTGTGTCCACCACACTTTTCGTGCGACTGTTTTGCTATTACAGTTTGTTAAGTCAAAGGTAAACTGTATAGAGCGAACACTGGTGCGCACCCAACTCACATTCGAAGAGGTGCCCTCTGTCTGTTCTGGTGCTGGTCGGTTCAATTCAAATCTGAACGCTGCACGAACCAACGAGACAGATTAATATGGAAATTCCCAACAATCATCCGAACGATGGTGCACACCATACACGGATTTTCAAGTCAAATCTGAAGCTTTTTATTTCACTTCGGTGCTAATGTGAATACCCAGCGTTAATGTTACTGATACTGTGGTTTGATTGGTCAAGCGTGAAAGCCATCTTCTTCTAAACCCCGATGCCCAACAAATATACAATCTCAATCCGCTTGCAAGCGAACTCTAGTGCGCCTACTTGAGATGACATTTTTTGTGTGAATGTGTGCATTCGCTGCACAGCCATACAAAGAGTGATTATTCAGTCATGGCCGGTTTCTGCTGACTGAACACGAGGTCAATGCATATGCTGTACATAAAAGTGAGGGGAGGGGACTCTCTGAGACTTCCAGTAGTGGAAAGTTGAGGCCCTCGGGTCATACAGTGGCTGAGTTATGTAACGTGTGGTATGTCACAGCTGAAGGAAGCCCACAAACTGAGGGAGGAGACTGACTGCGGTGTTAGCTACAACCAAGGAAGGAGAGAGTACCACCGCGAATGCTTTGCATAATATCCAGAGGCAGTTTCAAGAGATAACTTCAGGTTCATCTTGTTATAGGAATTTCTACTTAGTGTGTGATGTCTCTTTTTCAGGAGAATTAAACTGTTTTATAGCTCTCATATGTATATAACACTCCGCAAATTCCGGTTGTCTGACACATTTAGCACCAGAAATTCTATGAAATCTTTCCACTGTGTCAGAGTGACGAACGTGTGCATGTTTGCTTATCAGGACGGAAGCCGTTTATTCAATGGGTAGCATAGTAAAACGACGTATTAGCATGATAGTTTACATTTGGATTAAATAAACGCAACAAAGTGCAGTGGCACCTTGTCTCACAAGTTTAAGTTTGCATGACCAAGCTCATAAGGTGAGTCATTTTTAAATATTTATTCCTAATTTGAAATGAATTAAAAGGCCATCACTCTTAATAAAACACAACCAATTTTTGTCACTTTTTTTTTTTTAAATAATGCATTAAAATGTACTGGTATTTTAGAAAAATGTAAAGAAATAAATTGGTTTTATAAATGAATCAGTGTACGTTGTGACAAGCTAAGTCCCAGTTGTCGTGTTGTATGTGTGCCTTTAAGGGGCGTAGCCTAGTGAGTGATATGAGGAGCTCTCCTCGTGAGTCTTGTGAATGCCAGGACATGACTTTGGGCCGACTGTACCTGCTTGCAAATGTTCTTGTTTTGTATTTGTATTTTGTTTTGACCGTTTAACGTTTAGTAAACGGCTAAAAGTGCATCGGGGACAGTTTCGCTTCCCTCGAGCGCTGGTGTAGCTGAAGTTCACTCGAAACTCTTCGCAACAAGAAGCAAAAAAAATCACCAAGCAAGCGGCTTGTGAGCTGAAAAAGTCTTGTCTGGTCTAGTTGTGAGTTTTTAAGTCGATGAGTCAGTTGGCATTTGTCTTGTTCGGTCTTTGCTCGTGTTCAAAAAGTAACTGAGGGAGTTGAAATTTGAAGGTCAAGTGCCAGTTTTGATGGACAATTCTGGTGGCCACTGGAGGTTCTCAGTTTTCACACTTTTAAATTTATAGTTTATATAGAACGATGGACGGATGGCTGAAGGTTTCACTGGTTCCGCAATTAATGAGAGCAGTCCGCGTGATGTTTTTTGTTGGACCTCGGGTCATTCCTTCAGTTTTGGAAGCGGCGGAATAATCAAAAGGTCTGGCTTGTTCCCCACTTGGAGCGCAAGGCTTCTTGTCCTGTGTGGCTCTTTGAAAATAAGTCTGGATTTCCTCACCGGGCTTATTGTTGTTTGGCCTCCAAGTGACCTTGTATTTCAGAGTCAGAACAACACTATGGCTGTGCTCAATTTGTTTTTTTTTCAATCCATCCCCCTCTGTTCAGCGTACTCTTATCCAAATAAGGTGCAAAAGCAAACCGAGAGTCTCGCTGGTCAGTGCAGCAACGATCTGGCCAAGTAGGCTCGCACGGAATTGTTTGAACGCCCTAACAACAACATCACGGGAGTGTTTGCTGGAAGCAAGCCAGCAGCTCGACATGGTCCAAGTCAGTTAGCGAGCACCGTCTTTGATCACTGGGCTCCATGCGGTGCCTTATGGCGGGACCTCGGGGCCGAAAGGCTGCGACGCCAACAGAATGTTTGGCAAGGGAGAGACGAGAGGCCCGTTGAATAAGATAAGACCCAGTCAATGTTTCATCAGCGTGAAGCAGACATTGATTCGCACAGCATCCCTCGCCACTGTACGGTTTCAGAAGTGCCGTTATCGGATTCACACTGTGCGAGTTAATCGCGTGCGACGGAAAATCAACGCTAACGATTGAAGTGCTCACATGGAGACGAACGACTTGACACCGTATGTTCTGCTTGTTGCTGTTTCGTGTGAGGTTTGTAGGTGACACCACTTCAGTTTCAGACTTTTTGTAATGCTACACGTTTGTAGCCTTTTTTTTTTTTTTGTATGGGAAATTCTGTATTTTACAGACGTACATAGTTACCATGTTAAACATTGACACAAGGATCTGTAACTGTAACTTGCGTTCAGCTCTGCAAAAAATAAAAATAAAATAAATAAATAAATACAAATAAATAACTAAATATATAATAAATAAATGAATAAATACACTGCAGCTCAACCTATGACAAGCAGAGGTCATGGCGAATGATACTTTGTTTTTGGCAGAATTTAGTACGAGAAGTTTTCAATTTTTATATTTCATTTTTAAAACTCTGCTGTGTCTGACAACTACGACTCACATTACACAAACCAATGTTATTATTTCAATTGGATGTGAACTTGTCATGCGAATACTAAAATGGTAGCGTTGATCTGCGCTAAATGAGACACAACAACAACCTTCAAAACCCCCAAAAGATTACCTTAAATTTGTTTTGACTTTCACGCCGATACTGTAATTTATTTACTTGTGGTGAATCCCTCCTATGCGCACATCCTCATTGCTTTTATTTATTTATTTCCATCTCCTTGGTGATGTGTTTTGGAGTGCTCATGTTATCTTCCGAGCAAGCCCATCGGTAATCATTTTACAACACAAGCCTGGTGCGTTTATGCTCTTGTGAGAATTTCAAAGTGGGATGCATGTAGGAGTATTCTTGAGAGAGTATTCCAGCTCATGCGGTTGTGCGGGCATATTGTTAAGGTTGTTTGTTTGCATGCGTAATTCGAAGTGTAGGCCGTCTCATACGCATCCGCATGCTTGGGGAATCTCTTTGTTTGGCAACATTCAGCCGCCTTTTGGTTGGACTCACAGAGCAGGTGTTTAGTGCCTATATATATTTATATATAAAATCTATTTTCTGATATTTTCAAGAAGACCGTGATTGCTACCACTGTTAAATTTATCGATCACCTGACAACAAATTGATTTAAGTGCAGGTTCCCGACCAGATGCCACATAGAACGGCCCACGTTATATCACAAGTAAAACAACTCCATTTTCAATAATCTTATTCCAGAGCTGAACTCTGTGTCAATGTTTTTGCTTCAAGCCACCTGGTAAATAAAATCAGCTGTTTCTCCTTGGGCTTCTACATTTCAGTCCCTCCTTTGCTGTTTTGATCATCAGCTCGCTGCCCCGAAGCTATTGATT
The DNA here is from genome assembly GCF_059441095.1 of Idiotropiscis lumnitzeri. NCBI lineage: Eukaryota > Metazoa > Chordata > Actinopteri > Syngnathiformes > Syngnathidae > Idiotropiscis > Idiotropiscis lumnitzeri. Next base: position 6,651,186 of record NC_142391.1, read on the forward strand.
ACCTTGTGAGATGGATGGGCTGGGAGCCTTGTGTAACTCGCTGGTAAATTAAGCTCCATAGGCCAGAAAAGTTATGATTGTTTGTTTGGTAAAAAAAAAAAAAAAACTTTCTGTATTCCATGTATTCGTTATATATCCAGTTGTAGGTGTGCTCATCCAAGTTATCTCAACCTGAAAAAATAGAAAGCAGGACAATGGATATTTATATGAATAAAGCAGTTTTTGATTTATTTGTCTATAGGTGCATGGAATAGGCCCACTCTGGAATCTAATTTCCATAGTTTGGGGACTGAGCACTCGGTGTGACTGCCTTCTTAAAATTCTTTCCTTTGTTTGTTGTTATTAATGTGGGGCTCAGTAAAATTTTATTTTGAGCGATTTCCTATACAGAAAAAAAAGTTTGCTCATCCTGGTTAAGTCTTGGAAATCTTTTTAAATATTAAAATTAAATTAAAATATTCCACCCCCAAGCCGGTTTCACATAGTAATCATGAGTAGGCCTCACCAAAAAGTCTGTAAAACCAACGGCCTTCAAAAACAAACTCCTCCTCGAGATTTTGTCCAGTTGCTACCAAGTTTTGCCCACATGAAACTGATAGGTGGATGGAAAATTGTCGTTATCGATCACTCAACTCTAACAACTCCACATAACCTTGTCTTTGTAAGATACTCACAGGTGCTTCCCTCCTGAAATAAATGATAGCGCATTGTTCAAGTGCCAATTTTTTTTCATAATCAGCATATTCATATTGCATTTTTTTTTTAATCAGTCTTCCTAAATTTCTTGTGAGGCATCTTATTGCATCTAGTCAGACCGATTAGGTAAATATATCCAGCACATATTTTCTACAGTTCTTGTCCTCATTAGGTTCACATATGAGCTGAAGTTTATCCTAGCTGACTTTTAGTTCAGAGGTGAGGTACATCCTCTGTCGCCCATTAATCAAACGTCGATTCACATTCACACCTTTAGGAAATTAAGCATTTCTTGGAATGGAGGAAGCCAGAGTACATGGAGAAAACCCACGCAAAGCCTGGGGAGAACATGCAAACTCCACACAGCCCAAGGCAAGCAAAAATGACTTTAAACGGACTTGGCACAAATATATTTTATAATGTGGACAAGTGATGTAACCTAAGGTCTTAGGGAGTTTGGACCAATGTTTGTTAATGAGGCGACGCCAGACTTGGGTGTGTGGGCGGCCTGTGTTCTGAAGAATGTTGCCTTCTGTAGGCTTCTTGCAGGGCCTGTGCATCGCTTGCGATTGATGCCAGCCTCCAAGTATTCACTGACAAACGGCCCACTCACACTGGACTAATAGCACATTCTGCGTCCATTCCATGCATGCACGGGTCGTGTGTGCATACCTCAGTCCCTCCCCATCATGGTGGACTTCATTCGTACTAATTAGCCCCTTGCTACAGTTCAGATACTTTCCAAAACACAGACAGACTTCCCACTTGCATCCCCACCCATCGTGAAAAACTCCTCCTCCTCTCTGTCCACCATGCGCATATCTCAGAGAGTCTTTCAGGGTTTGGGAAAGTTCTCTGTGATTGATTGACGAGAGCTCAACTAGGGAGAGACGTAAAAAGAAAGATAACCTGAGGGGGAGCTGCAAAGAGTGATGGATTTAAGACAGGTGGACTATAAGAGATTAAAGATCAGGTGCAGTGCAGGTGGACTGACAAATACACAATATATGCGTTGGGGTTTAAAATGTCGACGTGAATATGCAGTAGGTTTGTGCATTTGCAATTCATCCCAACTCTGTCAGCTCTGCGTTTCTGTTTTATACCAAACTCGGCGTCATCCATATTAATCAGCAATTCCAGAGTCTAACTTTGATTCATGGAGCACCCTATCATTTTCGCTATAATGTCACAATGCAACTCTTCTTCTCCCTTTTTTTTAATGCGTTTTTGTTTATGTGCCTCTTCCCTGTGTCAGCTGTAAAAGTGAAGAACTTGGGTCATGGAGTGATTTCCTGGCATGAGTTGAGACACAACTTTTATTGAGACTATTGGGATTGGGACGGTCCAGGATAAAAAGTTCACAGGAGCATTTGAGCGGGATTTAAATTTTCTTTCAATTCGTTCTCTATTGCATGTCGTACGAAATAGAGGGAGTTCATGAGGAGAAAGCGGGCAACAAACTGTTCAATGAATTACTTCCCAAAATAAATATAAATATATATATATATATATATATATATATATATATATATATATTTTTTTTTATTTATTTTTTTATTTTTTTAGTTAGTTTTTGTAAAATGTAGCTGACCTCCAAAATGGGAGTGGGATTCATTTTGAACGGGAGTGGGAGTTGAATTCATTGGGAATGATACGGGACAGGATTTTTTTTTTTTTTTTTTTTTTGGTGGTTCTAGGTCTGGGCATTTTTTAAAAATTTTTTTAATTTTTTTTTGGAGTGGGATAGGGCAGGAGTGAAAATCCAAGTCTGAAAGAGTGTCACTTGAATGCTGCAAATCACAATGAGAGGGTGGTTAGCAAGTATGTCGTGCAGTCAAGATCCAGGTTTGAATCTCTGTTGACCAGTGGAATTGACATGTTCTAACTCTGTTTACCCCGCCGAACTATTTTGGTTTCACTTTAAAATACAATGTTAACTTGTTAAAAAATAACTCTGTACTCTGTTCATTTAACACCAACTGAGTAGTTTACTCATCAAGCGTGGTGTCCAGTTAAATTGGTAACGGCCGTACAATAATATCAATGCCTCATTTTTTTCGCGCTGGTTGCACCCACTGTTTATTTTGGTCTATTCTTGCGCGTGACTCAGCAGGATTTGCAGCTACAGATCAGTTGATGGTGGCCTTGTAATCCTGGAAGGTAACGACCAAACATAACTGCCATTGTTTATGCCTGTTTGCCATTCACATGGAATTCTCGACGTATAATTGGGTATTTGTACCAGTTTTTCAACTGAATATTTTTCGATGATGATATTGAAGGTGTCCAAGTGTCAAAATAATTTGGTACTTGTGTGCTCAGTATTTGATGTCCTTGTGACAAAACCATACTTGCATGTAACAGCCTAGACCCCAGCGTTCAATAATCTCCTGTGAACAAAGAACTGAGTCAACTACCTTTATTTATTCATAGCATGGTTCAGGAATTTCAATTTTAAAAAATTATGATTTGAACAGTTTTTATACAAGTTGAGTTTTGGGCTCACATATCGTACTCCTAGCCCATGTTTTCATAGTAATGTGTGATTGAATTAATGCTCGATACTCCCTCATGTCCAAATTTAAGTTTAGTGGGTGGAAATGGAATGAGTGACCGTAGCAATCTTTGGCTGTGAAGTTTATTTTAACAGAATAGGATACATTTTAGTGACCAGTAGAGGAAAGAAATTTGGCATTGTTCCCACCCAGGAGAGTTCAAACGTGTCCTCGGGATGTCATGTCAGGCTAGCCGCAGAAATCTCACTCGTTTCGACGACTCCTCTGAATTGTGCTTCCGGTGTGGACAGAGCAAGCGCCCACTCCCTGCAGATGAATGCAAAAACAAACTTCACTCGCCGCCTCATCAATTACGTTTAGATTATAGGAGCGTTCTGCAGACGGTTTCATCCGAAAGATGGATAACCTCACAATATAAGAAATTTGACTTTGTAGTGGATGTGCAAGGAGCCTTCCCACCTGGTGCCGTCTCCACGTTCATCGGAGTCGGTATTACCGCAGCGCTAGGCGCGGTCCTCCGCGTTGACAGTGAACAGGTTGCTTTTCTGGCCTCCGTGCCGGGGATGAACTCTTGAACCAACATGTCGTATGACGTGTTGATGGCACCCGGCGGCAGGAAACAGAGGAGGCAATTATTTGCGATGAGCACACCGCCACATGGTTTTGATCATGTGGACTCTGACCGTACGTATTGGCTCGGACGTGACAAGCAAATTCCCCGCGTACCTGGAAAAAGTAGTCATTTTCTTTTGTTTCTGCAAGGCATAGTTTGGGGAGAATCAAAGAATGTCCGGACGGAAGAAAGTTGAAATCCAGGAAAGATAGATTTGCGATTGACCTGAATGAGGAAAAAAATGCTATATAAATTTTTTTTTTGCACACTAGTGGCGAGTATATGGCAGGTAGCTAGCTAGCTAGTTATAGGCTAGTCTGAGACAACATCGTCTCCACCTTAGACCATATTTGATATGAAAATGATAATGGGAATAAAATAGGAAGTAGAAGTACAAGAAACGTACCAAGATATAACCAGCCCCAAAAAAAGAAAACAAATGAAACATCCTTCAGGATATTTTAGTAAGACTGCAAATTTAATTGAGGCCTTTGAGAGGGGCAAGTCCATGGTAGGTCAGACGTGGTGGCGGATCAGTTGAACAAAAGCAAAATAACGCTTTCTTGCTCTTTGTCTGTGTGTGGACCATTATTTATAGACGTGTTCCTCATCTCCTTTTCAGTTGCTCAAGTCCATTAATTCCTGCTGCTCAATTGTTTCTGGATTCTCTTGGATGCACTTAACAGACTTTGGACACTTTTGAGAGGCCACTGGTTCAGTCGAAGTTGGGTGTAACGAAGTTATTGTCATGTGTTGAATTATTTATCTATATGGCTAATTTTATACTATCAGGGCAATTCATCTAGTTCTATCAAATTTAATTCATTTACATTTTTTTACAATTCTCAAATGTTCACATAGCAATGTCTATCTTGCATTTTTGACGAAGTTCAATTAAAAAAAAAACACACACACAAAAACTGGAAAATAGATTTGGATGCGGCACAAAAAAACGGTAAAACTCAAACAATGGATTGAGATATTAAACATGTCTTTAGCTCAACTTAATGCAGACATGACTTAAAAAAAAAATCAAAACATTCTGTTGACCTTAGAAAACATGAAACATTCCCTTAAAAATTCCCCCTTAAATGAAAAGCCTCCAGTCTACGGCTGCATCCAAAACGCCCGTTGATCATATTCCTTGTGAATAAAGCACATTATCTTCATGGATGGACATGACAGATATGACTTTGGCAGCATCCCCCATCGCGTTAATATACAGGTGCAGCCCGTAAATCTGCTCGGTCCGACTCCCCGGATGCTTCTATTTGTCAGGAAAGATTTATCTGAATTATTAGAGCACAATACCCGCTCCGCCACTGGGACTGGGCCGAGGGCGAGGCGAGGCGAGGCGGGGAGGATAGGAGTGGATAGTATCACAGGAAGCAGACATCTCATGAGTACTAACCTCTTCAAGTCTTGACTGGAAAGTACAATAATAGTCTTTTGTGCTTCAAATGGAACAAACAAGATGTGATTTTTTTTTTCTTTTTGTCTTAAAACGGACGTTGGAATGACAGAAAAAAAAAAAAAAAACTCAAGTAAAACAAGATAAAAGGGAGCGCACTGCCTGGCAGCAGTCGATTGAGATGCCCTGGTTTTAGAAGTCGAGATGAGTCTTCAGCAAAGTGACATTTAGATTCGTCCATCACTTCTTGTTTCCCTGAAGCCTTAAATTTTAAATTCATTGATTGTTCACACTCAAATCTCCGTTGATAGGCAGAGTTAGAGTTCGATGAGAAAATCACTTTAAAAAGAACATGGAACTCTTTTGAGCATTTTTGGAAAACAAAAAGAAAAACTTTTAACAAACACACTTTAAAAAATATATATTAATCATGAGTATTTTAGTAATAATTGAAATTAAAAAAATATCAAACGATTAATTTTTGGGAGGGGAACTAACAAAAAACTTACTACTAAAGTCGCAAAATTCATCTTTTCTTCATTATATTAAATCGTTGATTTTTTTTTTTTTTTTTTCCCTCCCGAGACAAACGGAGGTTCTTTTTTTTTACCTCTACTTGTTTTGATGTGCAACTGCCGTCTTCTTTGAGATCTTTAAAAAAGTCCTTGATGATCCAATCACATTCAGGAAACTAGTAGAGGTAAAAAAAGAACCTCCGTCTGTCTGAGCAAATGAAAAAACTCAACTACTAAGAATGACTACTGAATACGACACTGACATTGAAATTAATTAATACCGTAAACGATAATATGCATATCAATTTATTGATTGTTACTTTTCTCCTTGGTGGATCAAGGAAACTCCTTTCCCCCGGGACAATCAATGCCACTTTTTGTCTCCGTCAACATGACAACGCAGTTCAACTTTGACGTCTTACATCTAAATAGCAGTTCTAATCTGATGTTTATCGTCCGGTCGGTCAACGGAAATGGTTGAGCGGAATCTTCGTCGTGTGTCGCTTGCTGTTGCAATTTACAAACCCTGTAATGGCAGCAAAGGCGTCTGATTCCTAAAAGCGCATAATATATTATCTGCGACAAATAGATTTGGATTTACAGCATGCCTGTCAGATTTCACCTTGCCAGCTCGTCGATCCACAAACATGCTTCTCAGAATGCATCTTGATTTGACCCTCTTCAGCCCGTAAGCCGACGCAATGCATATTATCAGCCACAGCCCAAAAAAATAAACTCATTCAGTCTTGAAGCAGA